>NC_141033.1:25625000-25925000 GCF_052040795.2 Danio rerio
AATTTTAACAAAAATATGAGTCCAATTCGATTAATTCATACATATTTTAAAAACTTTCAATGATAAAATACACAAAAAAGCCACAGGCTTTTTCCATTGTGGTCCTCGATATTATCAATATGCTGTGTTACTTTTGTCCCACGTTATTTTCGTCCCCGCTCTTTTTAATAAGTTTTATTTAAAGTTGCATGCAGTCATGCATTCTATACTGATATTACACCAGTAAGTATGTTAATAGGAGTCTTGTCATTTAATAATATGTATATAATATCTATATATAGATCGATAGATAGATGGATGAAATAGATGAAATGGCATCAATCTACAGAGATATCGGCCAGTATTTCTCTGTTGCAATTGGGAGATCACAGTAATTATCCCAGAAAAAGCCAAAGCAGCACCAACACTACCAGATTACAGTTGTGTTTGCGATAAGGAAAAACGCTAAACACATGCAAGGCATTCTTTCTTTTTACTACGCTTGTTTGCAGTAACGAAAACAGGCCAACCAATCTCCAACCAGTCTCTGTCATCATCTTGTGGATCGCGTTGTATCTCTGAAATTATAAATATTTAAAATAGGCACTATCCTTATAAAGAGATAAAAAAAATCTATATTATAAGAGATAAAAAAAATAATAAATAAGGGAAAAATGGCAATTACAATAATTGATTTGAATATTTGGATGTGTGTTTTTCTTATAAAGTGCAAAGTATGTGTAGTGACATTTGCTAACTGAGATCCACAGATTCAAAATTATAGCAAATAATATTAAAGCAAATTAATATTATTGCATGTGGCGACCCCAGATTATTAAAGGGACTAAGCCGAAAAGAAAATTAATGAATATTATAGCAAATTCAAAAATGTTGACATTACAATAATGAATTGCTTAGTTCTTTGTTAGTTCATGAGAGCTACTAATTTTAAAAGTTAATAAAATAACTGCTATGTAAAAGCAAATGATGAAATCTTTTTTTAGATACGGCTCACTCGAATCTCAAGTTAGCAGAGTACATCTCAACAACTTGGAAAGTAGTTGACTGGTTAAGTTTTAACAAGCAGTCCCAAATACTGACCTACTTCGGCTGTGCTGGAGTCAGAATTGTTCATTTAAAGCTCAGAGGGCTTGATCTCTGCATAATGTTTATCTTTTTTCAGTTGGGGAAACACACTTTTGTCTCATGGTGCGGAGTAGATGCTGTAATGTCGGCTTTTCCATACTCTGTGCAAAGCTTTGATCTAACTCGCAGCGCTGATCAAATACACTGAATGCATCCAGGCTAATAATCTGTACTTAATTATTTATTTTTGTTCTTTTGTAGTCTGTATGATTGATCAAACATGTCAAAATGTTAATTGCATAGAGGTGCTGCACACAGCAGGAGTGGGGGAATCACTGTGGAATAATCAGTTCCGTCAATAATAAAAAGACAAGAGAAACTTTTGCCTTTTTTAGGAGTCAGAAAACCTCTTGAGATTCCTCTATGTGATTCTGCTGCATACTGTAGATACTATTGCAATGGATTTTACTGTTTAATAATTCAAATATAACCTCAGATCACACTATGAAGCATGTATACATTTTGAAGCTTTTTATGATCTTTTTAACTGGTAAAAAGTGCACCCTTTAAGAGCATATTTATTTTCATTTAGTGCATACAATACACGGGCAGACTTTAATTTGAAACAACATTTAAATATTAAATAAATGAAGGGCGAACAAGGCACTAACTAGCAGCTGTAAAACTTTTCCTAATGAAGAATTAAAATTCAGGAAATAATTAAATTAGTCATCCGTCAATTCCCATGGCTGGAATAATTTAACAGCCCCCCTCATTTCCATTCCATAATATCGCTGCCTCATTCACAAGCAAAAACAAAAAATCCAGGATATTTTTCACAAATCAGCAGGACCATTGTGATTATGTTTTTTAAGAAACATAAACACAGTCCTCTATGCATCATTAAACATAAAAAAAATCATGAAGGAAAAAAACGCCTCTTTAATAAAGCAGAATTTCTCAAATGTAGTACAAAACCAATGCATTGATTAATTTAATGCTGAATGTGCCATTTATACATTTTTTATATTGTTATTGTATTTATCTAATACATAATCTTTTCAAATTTATCTGATACATCTGGCCAGTATAAGATTCTAACGGTATGTTTGATGGAACTGTGATTACTGGACTAAAATATATTCTTTTAAAATGTCTGGTTTAAAAACAAAAATGTTTTCCCCTTTGAGCACAATATACTTTATTTTGAGAAACATTTAAACTATTTTGGATCAGTAAACATGTCAGACTAAATAATAGAAATGAGTCTTCATTAGCTTCAGAAACACAGATTTCTTTACAATTTAAAAGAGCATTTTTAGATACCTTTTCAGCTGGAGATACTGTTATCCTAAAAACATTAAAAAAAGAAGACGTAAATAAAAAATATTATATATATTGTACCTTAGAAACGATACAGCAGAAAATTTGGCGGTTTTAAAACCTTGACTTTTCCAAACCACAGGATACCTTGAAAACAGTTTTCATCCCATGCCAAATTCAGATTTTTTGAAGTAATGTCATTCTCGTCATTCATTATCTGAGGGTTAAGATTAATTCTTCATTTAGTTACATTAAGCCATATTAAGCCATGTTATGTATGGTTAGCAGAACCAAAATAGCTAAACGGTTTGTATGTTTTTTGTAAGCAAGTATACAGTACTTTAAAAATACTCAAAAATGTCTCTGTCAATGTTTTCAAACAATTATATTGGATTTATTATTTATTATGGATTTAAGTCATACAAGTGCCAATTTCACATCTGTCAAATCCATGACAGAGAGATATCACATCCATAATGTAGCTTTTTCCTCATAAATGCAGAAATTGATTATTTCATATACATAATTAGCGTTATTTCTTTTGCGTTGTGCAATTTAATTTACAGAATTTCTAAGAAGTGTTGTACGGTATACTGTAAAATTTCTAACATTTTTGTCACATTCATAACGCATGTTTATTTTCTTCATTTAAAATCTAAAAAATGATTATAGATTGATATTTTTCTGATTCCATAACTCTGTGGTTATTTGTTTTGGAAATATAAACAGATGCTTCAATATAATGTTAATATATACTTTATCTGTGAATTTATGTTTTGAATTTTTGCTGCAAAATTTACATCCATAACGCTCGAATTGCTCAAAAACAAATAAGTTACCTTATTTCCTTCATGTTGTAACAACACAAAGGGATTGTGTGGAACCAAGCATTTTGTATAGTGCAGAATGGATTATTCTCTAAATCAGAGGTAGGGAACCTATGGCTCGCGAGCCACATCTGGCTCTTTGACCAAAGACTGTATGCATGACTCTCCAGCTGTCTCCCTTCAATAACAATTTATAACAGTTTTAAAAATGATAACCATGACTAGAAGTCAGTTTTCGATTGAAAATTCAATTATAAATCCCTTTTTAATTGTAATTTTTAGAGCAAAATGAATAAGAACTCAGTTAGCAATAAAAGGACGTTTCAACCAATCCGCGTGTGCGGCACTATGGATAAAGAATTGCGACACCAATAAAGAGCAAACAACTTGCATTTTTATGGCAATCTTCTCATGTATGTAAATTCAAACAACATCCATGAGTGGTGATGGCGAAAAGAAAAACATTCTATAAATTGTCCTTTTTTTCCATTCATGGACTTGCTCTACATGTGATGCTTTATATTTGTTTATTTTTGAGTTGTGCATGGACATAAATAAAGTTTTTGTTTACACCTGTATTATTTAATCAATCGTCTTGACAATGTCTACATGCCTCAATGCATTGAGATGCGGCCATGTGATAGGCTGATTACAAATTTGTGTTAAGGAGTTGGAGAGGTGTACCTAATAAAGTGGCCAGTGGCTCTTTAAATTCATTTGCTAAAAAAAATCATAAAAGGCTCTTTGCTGAAAAAAGGTTCCTGACCCCTGCTCTAAATGTTAATCAAATGTAAAACGATTTGATTTTACTGCTTAAGAACATTTTTGCGTTAACTGCTTGTTAAAAAAAAACAGTTCATATAGTACTGATTTAAATTGAAAAGAAAAAGTGTGTAATAATATACCTCACAGGGGACAAACTGCTAAAATCAAACTTAAGCAAACATCAGAATTCCTAAGCAATTTACCTCAATTGTATTTACTAAAACACCAATTTTTACTTGAGCATCTCTGTAAAGTGTTCCTTTGGATTTAACCCATAGTGCAGGATGTCCTCTTTAACGGAGGCCCAGGCCATGCGTGGAGTGGTGAAGCTGGCGGTCCAGTCGCCCGTGGAAGACAGAAGGACAGCTCCTCCACATCCCTTCACCCTCTGGCTCATGTACTGCAGCGAGGCTTCAGCGGCGCCTACGGCTGATTTCCCTGCATTGCACAAGAAAACACTCAAGTATGTGTCAGTGTCAGCAAAGTTAGCAGCAGAACTTTATCTCGCTGCCATCCCATTTATTTTTGCTGTACTTTATCACAAGCATTTCCTGTCAGGCTTGTACATTGAGGATAAAATATAGAACTGCATAAATAGATGGTAGGGATTTTAAGGTTTAATAAGGCAGTAAAAATCGTATAATGCAGTAACACCTGTTACTGTTATAAACCAATGCGGTATTATCCACCATTATAAGGATCTTATTCACTATTCAATAAGATATTGTTATTATTATTATTATTATGATTATTATTATTATTATTATTATTTTATATTCAATAAAGTATCCTGAAAAAAGAAGTGTTTTCCCAAACATGAGCAGAATAACTATTACCCTTGAGCATCAGATCAGATTTTGAAATGATATCAGGAACTTCAGCTTTGCCAACACAAGAATAAGTGACAATTTTAAAAATATTGAAATAGAGAACATTTATTTATTTTATACTGTAATGTTGTTTCACTATAATAGAGTAAATACAGTATCGTTAATCATAGCGACATCTTTCAAAAAACTGACCGTCTTACCACTTTCACATCATTTTTCATTGTGCTCTTATTTTCTTGGTGTTTTCCAACACAATAGAACAATCTAAAGTGCATTTGGTCTCTCTGTGTCATTTGGTGAAGCGCTGCACCTATTGCACAGCATTTGTATCCTTGCTAACCCTCTCCAGGTCTTAAAGTTAACAATAGATGTTGCTCTCATGGTTTGCTCATTCCATCAAGTGAAACAACTGGGCTGTTAAAAACAAGTAGAAAACTTCAGCTTATTGCAAAAAGACAAACACTGCATCAGTATACTACAGTATATTAATATCTACATGGTTTAATTTATTTATTTTCTGTGGACATGTTCTGTAAAAGCTATACTGTAATGTGCCAATTACATTATTTTTCTTTCATGTGTCCAATGTCAAAGTTTATTTTTTCTTTTGAGCAGTCATTTTGTATTCCAGCTTTAACTGGGGCCTAGAAATGTAACATTTATAGATACAGCTGTGGGAAAAGTTTGAGGAGCCGCTTGGAAATTCTCAAGTTCTCTGAGGTGGATTTACTTGGTGTGGGTTTGAGTAAAATATGGTTGTATCCGATAAAGGTTTGATAAAAGGATTTTTTTTTTCCAGAAAATGAGGTTTAGTTAGAATAACAGATATTTTCATTGGTTTGAAATTCAAGGTTATTCCGGTAAATATTGATTGGTTTCAGTAACTCTTTTGAAATTAAAGCATCAGTATTGACTTTACATACACTACCGGTCAAAAGTTTGGCCTCAGAATGATTTTTAAATGTCTTAAAATAAGCTTATCCTTCTCACCAAGGCTGCATTTATTTGCATTTAAATAAAAAAATTCAAACAGTTCAAATTGTAAAATTGTAAAATGTTATTGCATTGTAAAACAACTGTTTAAAAGTAGTTAATAATTTAATTTATTCATTTATTCCAGTGATTTTAAAGATGAATTTTCAACTTCATTATTCCAGTCTTCAGAGTTGCATGATCCTGCAGATATCACTCTAATAATAATAATAATAATAATAATAATAATAATTATTATTATTATTATTAATAATAATAATAATGGTAATGATAATAGTAGTAAAAGCAATAACGACTGGAGTAATAATGTTATTTGAAACCACATACAGTTAGAAAGCAGTTGTTCAAAATTTTAATAAATATTTAACAAGTCAACATTTTTTTTTACATTTGATAAATCCCACCTTGATGAACAGAATAATAAATAAAAAAAACTGACCCCAAACTTTTGATAGGTAGTGTATGTTCATATCAACATGTCTGGCAACAAAGATCCCCCCCCCCCCCATTTTATGTGTTAAATAACAATTTTATTTTAAACAGAGAAATGCTAGTACTTTGTAGAACAAAACGAAAATGCAATCTACTTAAACACATACTGTAACTATATATGAGAAGTTTTATCTGTTTTAATAGCCAAAATCAATTAAATCAAAGTGATGGATTTTTAATTAATTTATTAATTTTTTTTTTGCTAAAAATCATTAGAAAATTAAGTAAAGATTGTGTTCCTTGAAGACATTTTCTCATTTTTCTTCTGTAAATCTGTTTTTCTCTATTTAGATTTGTTTTAATTCACAGGTTCCATATTTTCAAATGGTTTTATCTTGGTCAAATATTCTCCTATCCTAAAGATATACATAGATAAGTCTTGTTTATTCAGCGTTGAGATGGCATATAAATCTCAATTTCCAAAAATTCACAATTATTACTATATGTATTATTACTATGGTCATAATTGTAAATCTAAAATTGTAAATTTTGTTAATTGTAAATGAACTGAGAATTTTCAAATGGTCTTTTGTATTTCTATTACTTAACCTTGTATATCAAATGAGGAGGACCCTATAGCACTCCCAGTAATTGCTAAAACCATTAACTGGTGTAGAAAAACAGACTATGTGGCATTGCAGTATCATTACCACAGAATGCCAACAGCCTGCTGACCCTTCACACTCTTTCCACAGACAAACACACACCTCATTATCATCTGCCTTCTGTGGCAGTGCATCCGATCCTTCCTCTCTCTCTCTCTCTCTCTCTCTCTCTCTCTCTCTCTCTCTCTCTCTCTCTCTCTCTGTCTCTCTGTCTCTCTCTATCACTCTCACTCTCTCACACACACACACATACACACCAATTAAAATGACTGGCAACAGCAGCATCCCATTTTTGTGCGATTTGACATTCATTCTTGGTTATACAAAATCTGATAATAATAGCTACATGTGGTTGAGGGTAAATGGGGTATAGATGATCGAGACCTTGTACGCCAAAACAATATGAATACAAGTTGCAAATAACAAATAAGAGGTATAGCAGTGGAAAGGTGATGCGAATTTGTCATAGAAAAATATAAGTAAAAAATAATGGCCATTAAATATATGTTTGTGTGTAATTCCATACACTTACATTGTTTTATATTATAACTATTGGCTGCACAATATATCACTAAAATATCATTATTTTGATATGTAATATGAAAATAGTTTATCTTTATAAAAGAGCAGTGCAATAAATTAAAAAAAATTTGTGCACCAAGGATTTGTGTGCTTCATTGATAAGTTGGTTATCCAAATCTGACCAATTAGATGCGCCTATCAATTTCAAACACCACTCCAGTAGGTGCGGTTAGGGGAACCTAGAATTGAAAATAAATACAAATGCTGGGAGACAAGAGAAAAAAAATTACAACAGCCAACAAGAATCAGAATGTCTGCCAAGGTTTTCAGTCATTCATGTTGTTTTAAAATCTAAATGTTTATATTATTAATATTATTGTGCAGAACAATATCTATTATCTGTTTGTTAAATGGCCATTATCGATAATTTTGATGATTTAAAAAAAATACTTAGTAACACTTTATTTTGATGGTCCATTTTAATATAAGTAGACTCTCTGCTTAATATCTGTTAATAGCTGCTAAACAGACATTTAACTGACTATAAGAAACTTTGCAAGTACATATCAGCTTACTCTTACTCTAACCCTAGCCCTAACCTAACAGTCTACTTATAATCTATTGCAAATTAGTTGGCCTGTAGATGTAATGTAACTTAGGGTGCTTTCACACGTGAATCGATTCAGTTGTTCCGAAACAGGGATTAAAATTGTTACAATGTTGCTCTTTGTTCTTGGTTCGGTTCGCTTTTACACGGCAAAGTTTCTAAACAGAACAAAAGAGCTAAAACAAGTCACGTGCGAGCAAACTCTCCTCACATTGGTCAGAGTTTCATGGTTTATTTTGGTTTGGTGTATTATGGTTTTAGTCCCGCTCAGCTGTCATGTGTCCTTATTTTAATTTATGATGATAAGCAATAAAACTTTATAAGCGGAAATCTGCGCTTTAATTTTGAATGGTGACGCCCACAGACGTCATCACCTGATATAAATCAGAGGTAAGACTTTCTCATGCATAGCTCTTGGCTAGACTGCAGTTAGGTTAATGATTCTAACGATAAACAATTCTTGTTAGTTGCTAGCATGCTTTCACTTTTGCATTTAACATAAAACGCACATTTACCGGTAGGAATGGCATCTTGCCCTACTCGTAATTCTCTCTTCTTATAGCCATATATGCCTATTGCATATCCATAATACTCTGTGATATAGCTGGACTCGGATCGTTTTGCTTTCTCACTACAATCGATCCGCTCCAGAGTTTGTTTTAATCGAGGCGAGACTACCTCATTAAGGCGATCTCGGACCGATTGATTTGGCGCAGATCCGAGCGTTTCACATTTGCTAAACAAACGACGCTGACTGGGCAAACGAGACAGGTTCTGAAACAAAAGTCTTGGTGTGAAAGCACCCTTATATTCAACAAACGGACCACCAAATTAAAGTGTGACCAACTACTTTTACACTTTTTAAAAATTTATTTATTATCACAACACTCAACAACTGTGCTACACAGTATTGTTCAGCCCTATATCAGTGTGACATGCTATACTCCATGTATTCCTATACATTTTGTTGTTGTATTAGTAGTGGTAGTAGCAGCAGCAGCAGCAGCATGGACATAGATTTCAGGGC
The DNA here is from genome assembly GCF_052040795.2 of Danio rerio. Classification (NCBI taxonomy): domain Eukaryota; kingdom Metazoa; phylum Chordata; class Actinopteri; order Cypriniformes; family Danionidae; genus Danio; species Danio rerio. Next base: position 25,634,057 of record NC_141033.1, read on the forward strand.
ATTGTTTTGATATAGAATATTTACTCTGTATATTATTTATTTATAATATTTATCTATCACTCTTTGGGACTTTATTTATCACACTTTGGGTTACAGGACTTGCATGTGAAATAGTTTATTTAAAAATTTGATGGTGAATTTTCTGCATTATTGCACAAGTCTTAAAGGGCACCTATTTTACCCCTTTTACAACATGTAAGTAAGATAAACCTTTGGTGTCTCAATTTTGCCCATTTTGGTGTCTGAATACAGTGTAGCTGTTTTTGTAGCTTGTGGCTTTAAGTGCGAATGAGCTGCTTCTTCCTGCCCACCGTTCCCATGTGCATGTCTGTTTCTCCTGCGTTACATCAAATAAATAGCTGTCATTGACAGAGACAGACTCGGGTGAAGCTGAAATACAGCTCATTTCTCAAAAATACCAAGTAAGTTTATTTCATGTATTTGTGGTGGAGTTTATTCAAGCCTTTCTGAAATGATGAGTCTCACACAAATGTTGTTTGCAGTACACACACACACATATATTAGCGTTTATTGAAACTATGCGTCTGTGGTGATTACAGCGGTTAAGGATTATAGTGATTTTACTGTCTTTATTACAACTGTGCTCTGTTTTAAAAACATTTTAAACTTATAAAAATCACAAACTTGTAACAGATATTTTATTCCTAATTTAATCAAGGTATGCAAAAAAAAGTTCTGTGGACGTGTATTCATGTTGATGTTGTTGTTGTTGTTATTATTATAGACACATGGTGCCTGTCAATCAATTCGGTGGATGGGAAAAACCCAACTCTTACGTCACATTGCGATGGGCCTCAAAATCACTGGGATTTGAATCCTATTTTAACGTCAGGACATTTTAAAAAAAGACACTTGTGTTTCTATCACTCCAATATAACAGTAGACTATACATACAGACAGTTCAGTCCAAACAGCTTACAAGAGGTGATTTTCATCATGGGTGCTCTTTAATGTTGTATTATCCTTTACAAGTCATTCATGTGTGCTGATTTGATGCTCAAGAAACATTTCTAATCAATGTTGCTTTCTATTTTAAGGATACTTTATTTAGGACTCTTTGACTAATGAAAAGCACAGAGAGCAACATTAAAATCTTTCATTGTCACAATCTTTTTTGCAATCTTTACTTCTTTAATTATGATCTAAAAAAATCATGGTACCCTCAAATGCTTGAAAGGCAATGCATATTGACATTTTTGGATTCAGCATAAAATTAAGCAAATATGGTTAATTTTGTATCCCTAAAATGTAAGCAAGTGTGCATGCCCACTCACACATTCATCAGGATTAGTGGAAATGTCTCATACCTTGCTCAACGTGAAAGAGGATTAATCTGGCTAAGGTGACTTTGAGAATAGACTCTCCATGGCCGGTACAGGAGACTGCGCCGCTTCTATTGTCTGCATATCCACCAGATCCTTATCGCACAGGAAAAAGACACCAGCACAGACAGTCACACGTTAATGTGTGTTAACCCAGGAGAAAACACTCTGACAATTGAGTATTGATCAGAGCTGACACCTTCAAACCGAAATGACTCATTCAACCGAGGCCCTGCTTCAAAATTAAAGTTGCTGTGACACTGAGATTAGCTCTGTCCTCCATATCTGATCAGACTCACCTATAATGGGAGAATCACCAACTCTTCCCACCATTTTGTTTCGAATTCCTCCGGTGGATGTAGCGCACGCCACATTACCCGAAGAGTCCAGAGCCACCGCTCCAACAGTATCATGACCCCTGTAATTATAGAAAACATGTTAACAATATATTTCCCCGCACTTAGACATGGTGTTTTCAAAAGGTGCTTTGAAGAGAGAACATTATTATTCATCACACTCAGAGATGTGCCTCTAGCTTAGTTCCTCTTCATCAGTACAGGAACTCAACTTAATGCGCCACGCTCATAATCTCCTGGATAAAAGCCTCAAACTTCCTTCCAAATTTAGCCTCGGTGCAATTACTCTTGTTTCCAATGCGATTTCCAGTCCACAGAAATGCATGTTGTTCAGTTCTGGAGATGTGAGAGATGTTTGAAAGCGAGTGTGTTAATGACAACCTCACACATGCTTTCAAGAGTGCCAGCACACCCCAAATTGACTCATCATCATCTGCCTGTCTACAAAGGAAAAGAGCAAGAATAAGTGCCCTTCGCTACTCTGAATCACAGCCGCTAGTCTAGCAAAGTACACTCATAGAGATTGCAGGGAAAGTGTTGTAACAGTTGAGATATTTCTGTAGACACACATGAAAAAGTATGCATTGTTCTTCACTAAAACAAAACAAAACAATTCTTATGATGTGCACATCAGTCTTCCCTGCCAGTTCACTTTAAAGGAAATAGAATAGAGAGCCGAATGTGGGATGAACAGACACCCTTGTATTTCGCAGCCTTCATATCCCATGAAACTCTGATTAAGGCAGCGGTACTGTGGAAAACAAGCGTATGTTATGAGTTTGAAGCCGCGAGGAGGACAATAGTTCAAGGTGAAATTAAAGGAAGCAGCCTCCGTGCCATTCTCGCCAGAAATGGGAGAGCAAACATGGTCCTCGTGAAGAATATTTGTCTGAAGCAGCTGGCAACGAATCACTTGTCAGGTCTCAGATTCGAGGCATCAATCATTTTTGGCAGGCGCTTGATTGCTCTTTTAAATCACCGGCGATGCCTGGATCTTGCTCATCGGTTCAGGGGAAAATTGGCTTTTAAAAGCAGCTTGACGGTGGACTGTATTTCACACTTCAAAATGATCACAGAGTTTTGCTGAAGATCTTCACACATGTATGAACGGCATAATGAAGCGTGACAATATTGGAAGAAAATTTGGTCGAGTTCTCATTAGGAAGAACAGGTGGTCTTCATTTTTTTAATGTAAATGGGTTTTCTATACACTAGTCATTAAACCTAAATGTTGGTATATGTTTATCAGTAGCCGCATTTCCACTATCAGGCCAGTGCGAGCCAGGGCTTATATCGGGCCAGGCCGGGCCAATCGCCTGGGAGGTTGAGCAGTGAGGCCGAAATCATGTCGCGTTTCCACTGTGGGGCTAGTAGCTCGCAGCGCGTCACGCAAACCCCGCCCCCAGAACATCCCCCGAATCGAACGTCACTCAAACCGCCCACTTCAGCGGGAATCATGCAGATAAAGCACACCATCACATCATCACGAAACTATTAAAATTAGGACAACCAAAACAAACAAATGACACGTTACTGTACAGCAGTACAACGCATGTCTATACGCACATGCCTGTGTGTTTTCATTCATCATATTCATTTACTCGCCGACCGACTGGCATCGAAATCCAGTGGTCTCGCCACCAACGGAGGGACCCGGAGCGCAGGGAGCGCACACATCCATAATATAACACCACATATATAAAATTCTCCGTTAATAACTCGATATAAAATGTATTTTATAACATCCTCTAGACAGACGCTGTCCAACATTCATCCCAAATGCTCCGGAGAGAACTGAAACATGATTTTTTTCCCCCTATAGGCTTTATGACACTTGGTTAGGTGATTCCCTTTATTTAAAGATGTTGCTTATTATATCTTAAGTAAAGGAAAGTGTTCAGTGTTTCAGCACATAAGAGCAGCACGTAATAAAATATTGCCTATATTTCGTTGCGCTCAGCAGCTATGCACTAATAAAGCTCTTTATGTATTTAAAATTCCCTTTTTTAATTTTACCACGTCATATAAAAACACACACACTTGTTTGAGGACACAGAACACATTTTGAACTTGCAGTTTTCCCCGTCAAAAAAGTGCTGCGCGGCTGCAGACAGAAAAAAAGGCCGCCTAGTTTCTGCTTTCACTCACCCCGAAAATGCTCTGTTTGCATGATTTGATTAATGTCATCGTATCCAAATACTTTATAAATAATATTTAAAACATTTTCCGGTGTTTATTTATTTTTTTTAGAAAATATCTAAAATCTTTTTTTCAAAGAGGCTTTTGAAAAATGAAAGTTTAATATAAATTTGAAACATTTTGATATAGTACCTAATTGTTATAGCTATAGCTTTTGTTAGTTTTATATTGGTTTATTTATTTAATGTGATTTTATTATAGGCTTATCTAATATTTGTAATTCTTTAAATTATTTCAATATAGGGCTATTTTATCTAGATATGACACTATTGTTTTGAGCCTACAAAAGTGGACATGAAATTTGTAAAGTTTAATACTGTTGTATTCATATAGTGTATTATCTCCAAAATAAACTAAAACAATAAAAATAAAAGAAAAAAGCCGCTCGCGGCATCAATAGAGCTATGAATGGAGCGCTCTTTTTTCGGTCTCACACACACACACGGCATCTAAACGCGCAAAAACACACTTACAGTATTAAACTTGACAAAACCTCTTGAAAACCTTTACTGTCTGCTGTGTCTTTAATATGGTGTAAAGATTATTATGCGTTATTGAAACATCAAAGATGCAGCAAAGAAAGATCATTTTATGCAACAGCCTTACATTTAAAAGAGAAACTTAAGGGCGATCATATGCAAAAAAGACCCCAGCCTATAATTTGTTCCAGATGTTTTCTTTCCCCTATTTATTTATTTGTTTGGCGCATGTACTCGAGTGCGATCGGAAAACTGTGCCCGCCTCTCCTTTCACTCCGCCCCGAAGCCCCGGCTGGCCCTCCTTGGCCCAAGGTATTCGGCGGGCCGAAAAAGGCTGGCCGTTGGCCCCGAGAAAGCCCCGCTTTGGCCCGATTAGGCCCCGGAAGTGACAGTGGAAACGTCTCTGGCCTTGGCTCGCCCTGGCTCGCTCGCTTTAGGCGGCTAGTGTGTGCCTGTTTTGGCCTGACTGTGTAAAAGTTAGATCATGTTTAATATAAAAGTACACATACTTTGAGGCAAAGCCACACTTGTGAGATAATCACAGTTTGATGTTCTTTTAAGAGATAGCTTTTCTGGCAGGGAAGAAGGAAAATGTGACCATTTAGTTGTAGTCTGGAGCCCCCTTTGTACTAAAACGGTCATGCACTTAATTTTAAGTGTTTGCAAAGGGCCTCTTAAAATGTCAATTTTTATTTAGAAGAACTTGCCAATGTTTCGGTTCTGTTCACTAAAGTATACATCATTGGCACGCGCACGTCCTCTCTGTTGTAAACAAACAGTGATTTGTGATTTTTGTGGCCACAAATTCATCATTACATTAAGACAGAAATGACATTTTTGGATGAATTTTAACTTATAAATACGGTATGTGACACTTTTAACATCATTTGGAGGTGTCCATGTTGCTAACATAAAACATAGTACAGACTTGTGCAACCGCCTTTACCCTTCTCTCTGGAACTTGAAATTATAATTGACTGAATAATAGACAAGCTGAATTAAGATCGCATGTAGGGTCGAATCAAGATCATGATCTTTTTTTTTTTTTGATTAATCGGGCAGCCCTAGTCAATAATAGACTTATTTTCAGCCTTTCTAAAATCCTACCTCAAATTAGTTTTGTTTAAAAACTAATATTTGATCAAATAAAGTAAACAAGAGATCATTGTATTGCTAACATTCTTTCCAAATGCTATTCTCTGTCCCTACACCAAACATAGAGGTGACATGAGCAAAGACTATTAAAGCCCATTATACTCAGTGTGTAATAATCTTCTAACGTGTTGTGTCTACTACTGTATATGCTCAAATTGGTGGGTGGGACTAAACAGGCAGTAATGTAATTATGGGTTGACCATGTGTCCTCTTTTTCTCAAAAATTCCTTCTTTTTGGGACCAAAAAAGTGTCTGGCTGGGATTTTTAAATGTCCAAAATGCCAGGATTTTGCTTCTGAATACATTTTTGCATTACTTTTATCATTCATTCATTTTCTTTTCAGCTTAGTCCCTGTAATAACCTTGGCTCGCCACAGCGGAATTAACCGCCAACTTATCCAGCATATGTTTTACACAGTGGATCCCCTTCCAGCTGCAACCCATCTCTGGGAAACATCCATACACACTCATTCACACTCATACACTACGGACAATTTTAGCCTACCCAATTCACCTGTACTGCATGTCTTTGGACTGTGGGGGAAACTGGAGCACCCGGAGGAAACCCACGAGAACGCAGGGAGAACATGCAAACTCCACACAGAAACGCCAACTGACCAGCGACCTTCTTGCTGTGAGGCAACAGCACTACATACTGCGCCACCGCGTCATTGTATTACTTTTATCATTTTACGTTCTCTTTCGTCTCCCACCATTGGTCAGTCATGTATGTACACAAATATTGGCCAGTGCATCTCAATCCCCCAGCACCAAAGCAACAGCCAAGAAAGAGAGCAGCAGCTTTTACTTGCCACTTGTACACATGGCTCCTGAACAGACAATAAATGATTTTGAAAAATTTCTTAATTAATTGAAAAAAATTATTTTTAAAAGATGTTAAATGCAAACAATTTTTTTAAATTTTGTATGTGATTTAATCCATTTGTTGAGGGCCAAAAGTTTAACAGAAAAGATGTCAGTATCATGTCAAGATGTACAGTATATGAAGTTCAGTAACATAGTTAGCTAATATGTCAAAGGAGAATTTGATTTTTTAATTTATGAGCTGTTTAAGTTGGCCATAAATTTTCTCTGGCCGTAAAATACAAGATAAAATATAGCTAAACTACCTAAAAAGGCATGTAAATTAAAATAACCATTTAGTAAGATCAGCTGTCAAATGCAAATGGAAAAAAAAAAGAGTTGTAAGAACCGATTTAAATAAAATCAAAGACTAAAGTCTAACGGACAGTTGCAAATCAATCCAAAGTCTAGGACAGGCGTGACCAACTCTGTTCCTTGAGATAGACCTTCCTGCAGATTTCAGTTGTAACCCATATCAAACACACCTGCCTGAAATCATCAAGTGCTGTTCAGGTCCTAATTAATTGGTTCAGGTGTGTTTGATCAGGGTTAAAGCTGAACTTTGCAGGAAGGTCGATCTCCAGGAGCAGGGTTGAGCACCACTGGTCTAGGACATACCACAGTGAAAGTTGATCCCTTCTAAGCTTACACTTTGTTTTTGGCACAATCAGCAGAAGCTGATCAGCTGACCTGAGAGAACGAGTGGGCTTATAGGGGTGTATCAGCTCAGCGATATAGGTGGGGCAAGACCATTTAGAGATTTAAAACCAAATAAAAAGAATCTTAAACTGTATTCTACAATTAACTGGCAACCAATGAAGCCAAGCTAACATGGGGAAATGTGGTCATTTTTTTCCAATACCAGTTAACAGGTGTGCTGCAGCATTTTGCACCATTTGCAAACGGGCAACAGCTGACCTGCTACTCCTCACATACAGTGCATTACTGTAATCTATCCGAATGGTCATAAAAACATGGATTACTGTCTCAAACTGTTTTTTGGTATTTAAAGTATATTGCTGTTTGTTAAAAAACACTGTCTATGCCAGCAAAGCATCACTGGATCAGTCAATATCATGAGTTTGGTGTGGAGCTATCTGTTTGTCTAGGCCAGGGGTGCCAAAACTCAGTAATGGAGGGCCGGTGTCCTGCATAGTTTTGCTCTAACTTCCTTTAGCACACCTGCCTGGAAATTTCTAGTATACCAAGAAAGAACTTAATTAGGTGCAGGTGTGTTTAATTGGGGTTTAAACTAAAATATGCAGGACACCGGTCCTCTCAGACAGAGTATGGGCACCCCTGGTCAAGGCAGTAGCACAAGGAGACTAACTGTGCTGTGTAAGAAATTTGATAATAACAGAAATAATCTTTGGCCATGAATAGTACAGTACCCTTATATATTACATCACTGTCCAATGCTTTATTCTGATGTGATCTCCATCGAATAAACTGGAAGGACTGCCATGCAAGTGTACTTTTTATAAAGGTATAGTGAAGCCAGCAGGGCAGAAGAATGCCATGTAATCACCTAAATAAAGGTGGAGGGTAATGGAGTTCTAGGGCCTGTGTGTTAAAAAGCCCAGTGATGGTGGTACAGGGCGAGCAGAGGGAGGCTATCAATAATGAAGCCACAGCGGGCGGGATGAAAGGCAGTAGCTCAGCCAACTGTCACTTAGCACCTCCACAGCACTATTTTTACAGACTCCCTCAGGGGCTGAGGTTACACCCCGCCACGGCCCTGACTCCACTACTACTCAGCACTAAGCCTGGGGAAGTGGAGGTGGCAGGTACGGCTGCTTTTGCTGGAGCCCACACCACTCTAACTGCACTGCCTGAAGCCTCGGGGAATGACTGGAGCGCTGTGAAGGCCAGCTTGTGAATATGCTGAAATTCTGATATTTAGACCACTGTTTCTTTTAAAGCTACAAGACTCAATATTATGTTTAATGTAGATAGAGGTTAGATGATGATTTATTAGCCGATAATTACAAGCAGCAAAGATGGTACAAACTCAATCAAACAATACAACAGGAGAAAAGAAAAAAAGATTCAGTTATGAGCCTTCAACTGTGTAATACATCACATCTTGATGCTTATATAATAAGTTATTTAAGGAGTAACTAAACTTGTTTTAGTCCAATTAGGTTCACATCTTAAGAATTAGAATGAAAATACATCAGATAAAAAAAAAAAACTTATAACAACATCCAAGCAAGTTGTCAATTTCAGACAGATAATATACAATGTTGTATATCTTATCATACACTCGGCGCAATAAGGGTCAAGACGTGTTTGCCGTGATGTGTTGCTATTTTCAGACCAGCTCAACCCTAATTTTTCTGTTTTGTGCCACTTGTCTAAAAAGCAAATCCATTTGTGCCACTTTGTGGACTCATGGGTGTTCCGGTCTAGAAAAGAGGTCTGGTAATGATTATTTCAGACTGCGTGATTTTACCCCCGATTTTGGCTCGCCAACAGTTTGACGTTTCATTCAGAAAGAAATAAGTTTATTATCAATGTTTAGGAGAAATGGCTAATTCCCTTTAATCCCAGGTGAGCAAATATGTACATTTTCTACCCCATTAAAGGCTTCTTTCTAATTATGTAGTTAATAACAAAAGATATACTACGTGTTTTTGGCTGTGAGACGTAGTTTGGACGAAGTTGTCGGCGATTCTTCCTATAGTAAAGTCATGCAATGTGAAAGTCCCTGTCGCCGATCCATCTTGCAGTGTAAACAAAGCAGCGACGAAACGCTAGCCCAGATAGTCAAGCAGTGTGAAAACATCTGTGACACTTTGAAAATCATGCAGTCTGAACTCGGCATGAGGCGCATTACTATTTTGAGGAACTAAAATATACTGTGCAATACACCAGCTTAAAGCAGGTCTTTAGTCCAGCGCAGAGCGCGTTAGTTGTGTGCCTCGCTTACACATTAATACACACAAGATGAACAGCAATACACAAAAATCTTGCAAGTGACAAAGATTTAAAGGATAAAAATGTTACAAAAATAATTATTTTCTACATAAATATAAAAACCACTACCTCCATGCTTCCCCTATCTCGGGAGCTTTTTTCTGTTTATTCAGAACAACTTGTTTTTGTTTAATGTTATTATTATTATTAATTATATGCATGTTTATTTTATTGAAAACAAGCTTAGATTTGCCCACCTGTCAGGTTTTGGACCATATGAGGGATAGGACTTGTGTTTGGAAATTACTTAGTTATTATTGTTCATTTATTCGTTATTATATATGTTATATACGTTAATTTATAAATAGTTTTTAAACAAATCTTTGCACTTAACAAACAATAACTAAATATGTAGGCTAATGGATGTCTGTGTGTGTAACACCGTTTCATTATCCATGAAAGAGAGAAAGAGAAAGTAAAGAGGCCGAATGGAGGAGGCTTATTCTTTATCCTTGTGCTGCAGATGCTGATTAACTGTTTTCTTGCTAGTGAAGCGTTCAGTTTTTCCTCTTACAAAGTTCGTCATGTAAATAGCAAATGCCCCATGGCGCAATGCAACTGATTCTTAAAGGGAATGGGAGATGAAACTCTAATTGGTTTATTCTCAACAATATCATAATTCATTAAGAGAATAAGCACAACCCTCTTAGACGATGAGCCGAGGTGCAGAGTGTATTTTTCTGACCTTAAAATAACAAAAGTGGATTCGGACACCCTTAATGCATTTGCGCCCTTTAGAGTTTGCACCTAGATGGTTAAAATAGAGCCATTTGTCTTAAAAAAATTATTGAAGGAAAAATGTATATGGTTAAAGTGGAAACAATTTGCAAAATACATTTTTATAAATATGTTATTCTTGATTGCATTAAGCACTACAACACATCTAAGTTGATGATATCTTTCTAAATTTAAATGAACAGCGAACTTTCTCTCTAAAGATGAAACTTTTTCACTGTCAATCGTTTATTCTGCAATTTTTGCACCACTGCCTTTGTTTATACACATACAAATGTGGCAAACCAAAAGCTTTTAATTTTAGGTTTGGGAAACTCGATTGAATAGGTTTGCTTCATGCGAGGCCGTGTGACCAATTGGAAGACTGATGCCTAGCAGCTTGCCCGAATAATTAAATGAACACAAACTTTGAACTTGTAAAATTGTTGCATTGCAATAAAGCAGGGTAGAATGCATACCTTTTTCATAACTTTACATATTTTTTATCTTAAATGTATTTATCACTGCAGCGAGTGAAATATTATAACAAAAGTTTTTGTGTGCATAGAAATTTCGTGTGCTTGGTGTCTAGTGAAATTGTTTTGTAGTGTACAGTATCTCACATTGTAGAAAAAAACATTAATAAGGTAAACCATTTATATGTTGATTACCCCCACCCCTATGAGGAATAGGCATTTAATTCATTTAATAATAAGATTAAGATCACCCACCATTGTGTGTTAAAAAACTTTTTGACTCCATCAGGATAGCTTTTGCTATGTTCCCACTCTTTCCGCTCCAGCTCAGTCACCAAATCATGAGCTACTGGAGTACCAATGTGCTCCGCAAACATGCTTGCCCCTCTATCTGTCAACATGACATGATCTGTCTGAGAAAAAAAAAACACAGACACACACACACACACACATAAACACAAAAGCTTTTAGAATGATGATTATCAGCAGCATTATCCTTACCCAATCCAACTGTCTGACATCACAGTTTCCAGATCAGATATTAAAAGTCAATAACAAGTGGTACTAATATAACACTCACTGTGTGGTGTGCTAATGCTGAAAAATCAGGATCCTAACCTTTATTCCCATACTAAAATTTCAGCGATTTATTTATTTTTTTCTGAAATGTTCAATTATTAGTGTCTGGGACGGTGTGAGCCTGGGGACTGTATAGTACACCAGGGGTTTTTAATGTGCTCATAAACCATTGAAAATGGTGTTCTCACTTGAAATGGAGTGGAGGCTTGGACCTAGAAAAGAGTATTTGATACGTCATGACTTAGCAAGCAGATTTCATACTAGATTTTCAAGCTCCTATTAAATATTCATGTTTGAGGCATGACTAGTGTTATTTATGTTATACAACGCGACTTTAAAGTCTTGTCATGCAATGTTAACCGCAGACCTTATTTCCACTCATAAATCAGAAATGTGCTGTACAGAAAGCCTAACTGAGTCAAAAATCCATTCCAGAGGAAACTCAAGGCGAATTTCCCTCATGGGTGACACACAAAACATCTCAATAGCAGGCATTCGGCATTGCCTTTCTGCAGATCATGTAAATTGAGATTATACTTGTTTAACTTGTTAAAGAGATCTAATACATATATGTGTATTGGCTAAAACTAGGCTTAATTTGGGCTGTTAATGAACATCTAATAGTCCAACACTAGACTCACTATCAAATATGGATACATTACTGTCAATTTGATGACAGTCTAATAAAATATTGTTACATTCTGTTAGAAAAAAACAAAATTTATTAGATCTATTAAATCTATTAGACTTTATTTAAACAAAGGCTGCTGGGTGTAATGATAACTATAGTTATATTCTGTTATGATCACCAGTTGCAGATCGCTGGACAACTACAATTCAGCCACTGAATAGAACTACAACTACCATAACGCCAATCTGAACCCATTACAGCTGGTAATAATTCAGACACTCACACACAGCTGAAACTTGTCATCACTGATTCTTTGTCACCTGTACTGATTATACTCCTGTTTATGACCACAATTCTGGCTTTCTCTGTTTGCCCCTGTTTTGACTGTTGCCTGCCTAACTAATCTTGCGCTGTCATACCTTTTAAGTATTTTTCCATATTTCTCCCATATTTTTAATCTTGAAAACACGTTGGAATTGATATAAAAATGTCTGCATTCACTTTCTATTTATCAAAGCTGTTTGTCGATTATTACCTTTATATGCAACCTCTGAATCAGTGAATGTGCATATAAGCCCTGACTGACCCCAGATCAGCTTTTATACATGCCATTTAAAAAGGAGCTAAAGTGCAGGACACTTTGGGATTTGGGTGTGTGTTTAAACAGAAAAATACACCTAATTAGATGTAATCATGTCTGTCCTGTGTGCTTTACTTTTCTTAAATGAGCACAAACCGTTACTAATGTAAACGAATGTTTTCATTGTGGATCTGTGCATTCTTAGAGTGACACCTCTGTAAAATATGGGGGAATCCCAGCAACAGAAGGGTTGATGCGTATGTAGTGAACGGGGAGTGTTTGGGGTATAGTTTTGCAAGAGAACGCAAAACATCTTTTTGAGGGATCGTAAAAACTTAAAAAAGATATATATATATATATATATATATATATATATATATATATATATATATATATATATATATATATATACATATATATACATATATATACATATACATACACATACATACACACACATACATACATATATATATAATATATATATAAAGTACACACACACACACACACATACGTGTGTGTGTGTGTGTGTGTGTGTGTGTATATATTTCCTAACACTCGTTTTTTCTCCTGTGTGTTTTTTTTTTCTCCCACCCAGTTTTTTCTTTTTCCACCCATTATTTTTCCCACCATCATGTCCCTTCTGGGTCTCATTAACATTGTACACCAATATATAGTAATATTCTGTTTATTGTAAGCACCTTCCGTTTGTCATCTGCTGCTTTAAATGCAGAGACTGGAATGAATTCTGATTGGCTGTCATTGTTTAAAAAAACTTTACGAAAGTGATTTTAATTATATTTTTATCTGTGCCACTGCTGTTGTGAACTGTTTTTTATTTTATTTTATTTTTTATTTTTTTATGTTATTATTTTTAATTATTTTTATTTATTCATCCAAAACTATATATTTGTTGTTTTATCTATGCTAGTCAATGCTAGGTTACATTCCATTTAAAAATCACAAAACAACAATATGACTCGCATAAATCAGCTACATCATAACACAAGTAAACCTGTTTCTTTCGATAGTAGCTGTGCACATCCCCATGCAGAACTGCTGTTATTTATTGAGACAATACACTGCTGTCTCCAATAATACAATTGTATTTCCCTGTGTAAAGGATTAAAACATAACTCTGGCTTAGGAAAGTTTTAAATATTAACATGGTTATTAATGTCATTTTTCTTTGTCAAATACTGTGCATTATAGATAGCACAGCAAGAGCATGAGGTCAGTGAAGCTTGATCGCAGCATTGATCAGGCCCTGATGAATTTTTAATACTGGCTATTAAGGAGATCTGCCAATCCACTGTAAGGCCAAGGTCTTTTGGGGCAGTCAAGACAGGTGCTGCAACTAATCAATTATCATGTTTTCTCTGGGTTTTGTTTCCTCCATGTCCAACGCCTTGCAAGGTGAACTCTAGCATTTTAATCTCTTTGACACCTACCTTCTATGTATTTTTGCATGGGGATCATTTTAGAGACTAATGCTTCTTGTTAGCTAATGCTGATGCAAGATTTCTTTATGTAATCATGTGCAGAAAACTATCCTACTTCCTTGAAAATATATGTTTCTGAAATATTTGTCCTAAGATTTTGTGTCAAGGCAGCCTCATTCTCCATTCAGTTCAATAAAAATAGTCGGTTAACTGATCAGATGGCCTTTGGGGCACATTCTGCCAAACATTTTGTGCAGTCCCAGCATGTTTTAGAGTACATTTACACCACAACCATGTATTAAAAATAGAAATGTTATGACCCATACCAAAAGAACTGCACTGTTTGCAAGCAGAAGTACTGTAGAGGAACGCTGCATGCAAGCTTTGTATATTACATTTTGCATTGTGGAGGACTAGCAGTTTTTGCATACTATCAGTTTTAAAGTCTCCAGACAATATTACCACCTTCCTATTCTTATTCTTATATTCTTTTTATCTTATTTCTCTTATACTTTCTGGTATGGATTGCATCATAAAAACATCTGATCTCATGTCAGCACAAATTGTTACTTTTGCAGATATTTACTTATTTATTCATTGAAGTTGAACACATAATTCATTCAAGTTACTTTCAAAAAAAGGTTAAACAGTTGAACCAGGTTAAATTAGGTTCAAACCTCAAAGATTGTATTTTAAGGTTGAACAACATTCTAATGATTTTTGAACAACATGGCGGTGAGTAGGCAATGACAGAATGTTCATTTAAAGGGCACCTATGGTGAAAAATCTACTTTTCAAGCTGTTTGGACAGACATGTGTGTAAGTATAGTTTATAGACTGTCATATTGGGGTTATTATAAACACACCCAGTCCTTTTTTTTCAATTTAACAATATAAAAACGGTGAACCAATTTCAGCGGTTTTTAGATTAACCGCAACTTGACATAGGAGTGCGGTCCCCCCACCCACCAATATTGATTGACAGGCACGCACTACCTAATCCTCAGTTTGTCGTGTCACGTCCCCCATTTTCAGCGTGTAAGTCAAAGTGGTGTCACTAAAGGAACACCCTTGCTCTATTTTAAGATGTAAGGCTCATTGTGCTCAACACAAGGTCAGAATTTACCGAATGTTTGTTTGTTGGTAGGTTAGTTAGTTTGTTTGTTAGTTTGTTTGTAGGTAGGTTTGCAAACTAGTGTACTTTTCATTGCGTCTATCTTAAACTTCAGCCGTTTGCATTTCTCGAGGTCACAGAAGCTTCCTGTGAGTGTGATCTTAACTAAGTGCAGTTGCAAAGTGCAAACGCCTTTGCCTCACGTGAGTGTTGCTCCATTGGAACTAAAATAACAAACTTGCCTGCAGGTCGCACATCAGAAGCGCTGCTCGGCGACGTGCATTTTACAATTCTACTGTAAACATAGGTTTCTATCAGGGTACACACAATGGGCGCTTCAAGTCACCGGCTGTCCGCGGTGCCCAGCCAGGATTCGGAACACTTTATGTTTCTACCACGCCACAGAGTAGAGGTCTGCATTACCGAGGCTGTACCGTGGGAGCGAGCGAGCATGCGTATGTATGTGTGTGAATATGAGAGCGTGATGCTGCGTTTAGCTTGTTTGTTCCTGTGTGTGCGCGCGATTGAGAGAACTTTGTGCTGTCTGTCTGTCTGTCTGTCTGTCTGTCTGTCTGTCTGTGTGTGTGTGTGTGTGTTGTGTGTGTTTGTGAGAGAGAGAAAGAGCGTGATGCGGGTAGAAAACGGGGCGGGGCGGGTAGTGGGACAACAAATGCTGAATATAAGCGGGAGCGGTCGGGTTCAGGCTATAACCTGACGGGAGCGGGATTCAAAATTTAGTCCCACGCAGATCTCTCCCACAGAGCGCCGTCTGAACATGCGAATGTCCTTGTCTGGTGTGCCATGTCGCAGCTCTAAGCGGGTCAACCGGTGCCTCAGTCTAAGTTAATTCACTGACCGTGGTTATTAGTCTCGGTGTACAAACTCGGCACTTTAAATTAGCACACAGTTGGCTGTAAAACTATACAAAGACACAAATGATTGTGTACTCTCTGCTTGGTCTGTGGCCGAGGCGTACATGTACGGCTGAATGCTGATCCTCTCATGCAGCCTCTCTGTCTGCCTTTTTGTTGCCAAACACAGAGCGGGGGTCACAGACCTCTGTGTGTTGTAGGTTTCGTTCCAGAATGTACTGCAGTATTGTTTACAGTTGTGCACAGCTCTACACAAACGAAGTTTGTTTGTTGTAAATAATGGTCTATTTATCTTTTTTGCTCAATGCTTTGAATAAATTAGAATTGCAAAGAGCATATGCAGTAAAAATGTGAAACATACATATTCAGTGTCTTGTACTCAGATATCACACTAAATGCAGTGATGCCTAACTTTGCTGTGCAAATAGTATATAGTGCTGTCTTAAGTATTTTCAGGAAGTGTCACCAAAACTTTTTGCATTGGAAAAACCCTACAGAGTAAATCGTCATATTGAAAACAGGACAAAGCCATTTGACTATCTTGTTCATAAACAATGGTGTCAGGACTTTCATCTTGATGACACTGACACTTCATTGACATGAATACTTGCTTTTGAGGAATGAACTATCCATTTTGAGCAAGTGACACACTTTTGCAGGTTATCAACTAGGTTTTGCAGTTTGCACTAATTGTTCTGAGAAATGCATTAACTGTTTTGCAAATATAAATAGTGCTGTGAGAAATGCACCAAAGCGACTGAGAAAAACTAATTTAATCTGTATGACATTATGTATTGTAATGATGAAAAGAGGAATCATTATTTGTTTCCCGTTTTATTGGTTTCGCATAATGTAAATAATCAATGTATTTCTGTCATTACATCTCTCTGGGAGATTCAGTAATAAATATGTATAAGGTAATGTTGATGTTTGGTCTTGGCAAAATAGATGTGCTATGCTGCTGGATGGAAGGATGGATGGATGGATGGATTAATGGATGAATAAAAAGATAGAAATATGAATATATAGATGGAGAGAAAGATAGATATTTAGACCATTTTAAGGGATGTAAACAGAAACAATGGTCCCAACACATTTCCTGTTTTACATTTTTAATTTCTATAGCTTTCAAGAATCAAAAAAGAGCCACATATTGATAAATAATCTTATGATAGCTGTTTTAACATCAGGTTATGATTAAATTGCCTTTTGTTACAGTTATGAAATCGTTTGATAATGAACAGGAAATGTTCATGGGCCAATGACATGACCACATTGAAATGGTATACAGATTGATTGATTTACTGATTGATTGATTGATTGATTGATTAATTATTTCATGGCAGTTTTATGACAGAACCATGTATATATCATTTTAGTGTCTTAATTTTTTTTCATTTTTTTAGCCTTTAATAATTCTCTTAATAGTCCTATTGTGCTAAGGTGTCCTATATATTGAAGGTTAACATGGTGATTGTATTTTGTGCCAATTAAAAATATTCAATAGGCGTTTTGTAACATATTATATGACTTGTCCTTTATATTAAAATTAACATTTTAAAATAATCTGAGACCGAAGTAGGAAATACTGCCTGTGCTTTAGTCTTTTTAGATGTGGAGATAAAGCATTATAAGACCTCTATCTATGTCATTACAAAGAGCCCTGATTGAAATCACTCTGAAAATGTGCCAGCATTTATTTCCCTTTGAGCCTTTCATTACAAAAATGCTGCTAAAAATGGCAAGGTAAGGCTTTACAGGCAAAGGAAAATCCAAGGTATATTGTAATCTCACCATGGCCTGTTTTGTCATTTAATCTGCCATAAGAATATAGTTTTATCTACCCAGTTCTGGATTTTACCTTCAAAGTGATCCATAAATAGACCTCCTTGACAAGTGCAGAGATTAACTATTAACTAGGTCTCTCATCATTTCTAATGTGAATGTAAATTTTTCAGAAATATGCTGCATACTTTATAACCATCTGATATTCTCATATAATGTGAATATAGAAAATCAGATAACCGTTCATTATGGAGAAATGAAATACAGTATGCTTTGCTTTTATTACTGAGGAATAGAAAATGTAAATGTCATATAGTATATCAAATGTATGAAATGTGTTTGGAAATACAATTTCAGTATCACGCTCCATCTTGTTCATAAAATTGCAAAATCTAAAGACAGAAATGACTTATAAATTTAAGAGTGGAAGTTCATAGGATATAACCAAAACACATCAAATTAAGTGTATCATAAAATCAGCAAGTCAAAAAATTGATATCAACAAAATGTCAACAAAACACTAGTCAACAAAGTGATAATGCAATAGATGAGACGAATTGAAAAGTGATTGAGAAAGAAAGTTTACCTTTTCCATCACAGCGCGAGCGAGACTAACTGGGTTGGCGATGTTTCTAACAGAGGCCACCGCTCCAGCAGCAAGTGTTTCTCCATCCATAATGATACTGTCCAGCTCCACCTCACCAGAAATATTCAGAACTGAACCATGACCTGCACAAGAAAACAAAAAAAAGTAAATTCACAGCCCAGTACTGAAAGTGCACTTCTGCGTATACTCTGTCTGTCTGCCTGTCTACCTTATACCTTTACTGAATGCATAGTTTTTTTGTTGGGTTTTGCTGTTGTTATTAATGTTTTTTTGTTTGTTTGTTTTTTTAACAGAAAATATGATTCCTATAAAAAAACAAAACATTAAGATATCTTCTATGATGGCGAATTAAATATATAAAAGACAGAAATTATGAAATTATATTGAACTATAAATTATGAACTATGTTAGATTTTGTCTTTGAGTGAAAATAAATAATAATCAGTTATATTAGTCATAACTGATTAATAATTAATCAAACATTAATATTTAATGACATAATATATTCTATTAATATTTTATAACTATATACTAATTATAATGTAATAAACAAAAAAATGTCTGTGAGAAATCTGAATATTTTTAGAGTTTGTATGTATATACATAGTTGCCATAAATGAGTACACCCTTCACAAAGATTTTAAATTTTTTTTTATGAAAAATTCATATAGGATACTTTATAAGAAAAATATATTTGTGCATATACATTAGTTAACACCAGAGCCAAAACTGGAACTAATCTAACAAAATAACTAATAATAACAGTGGTAGCCCAAATGTTAGTGAAATAATAAATACAATTTTTTAAAGAGGAAGAATGTAGAGAAACAAAAATATATAACTGTTATAATATATATATTTTTGCAATATTTCACGTGATTTGGTGATGTTTGGTGACTAAACAATTATTTTAATTAACACATTTGTATTCACTAAGAAATTGATAAAAATATTCAAATGCAAAATAAAGTATACTCATTTGCTGCATGCATATACACACACACACACACACACACACACACACACACACACACACACACATATATATATATATATATATATATATATATATATATATATATACACACACACACACACACACACACACACACACACACACAGACAGACAGAAAAACATATAGGTTCAAGATTAGTTGTCATGATCTCGTTGTCTCACTCATATCTTAATGATATACTGCAGACTCTCTGATGTGGAGCTCTTCTTAGTACACTAAACAGGATTGCATTAGTCATCTATTGATCAGACAGAGCCTCCAGGAACCTCAGCGTATAAAATGATCCTGAATGTGCAGCTCTGATATGAGGAGGATTAGCCATTTCACTTACGCTGCCAGTAAACCATCGCAAATGAGATTGGCACCGACAGGCCGGGTGTGTTAATGAAGTGTCTTGTTTTACCCTGCTTTTCTCCTTGTAATCTGATAATTATTTGAGAAGCTCTCACCTTACTCTCTAGATGATCATTAATGAAGTGTCAAGGGTGTTTGCTGTAATACTGTCCCACTCAGAGTCTCTCACAAACTACTGAATCTGCACTTCATATGCTCCAAGGTTCGAAGAGAAAGTCACGCTGACCATGTCATTTGGTTTAAGTGCATTTATTTTCAAGTGGACTAATTGGAATTCATCATTAAACCACTTTTGCTTGTGCTATGAAAGTGGCAGTTTATAGAAAAAAGTTTACTTTTTTGTGACGTTTAAATACAATAAAGTAATAATAATAACAATAGTAATTTTGTACATGTTGACTTAGTATGTCACGGTCATTAAGTCTAGCCTTTTATACATGACATAAAGCATTTGTTTATTTTTTGTGGTAACTCTGCAGTTTTTGCATCAGACATGATCCATGTTTTGTATTTGAGATGTTTGGTTTGATATCAGCTTAATATTTTACTTGTACATCCTTAATAATCATAAACACAAAGTGATGTACAATAATTGAAAAAAAAAAAAAAATTTGTAATCCACTAATGACATTATTTATGCATTCAAATAAAGTTGTTGTCATTTTAGAGCATTGGTTTAAATGATAAAAAAGGTGTCATAATTTCTAATTTTTTAAAATGTTTTGAGACTTTTAAAAATAGATCTAAATTTTGTGGAATAACCTTTTGAAGGGATATTTTAAAGGAATAAACTTTTATTGTAAAAAATTGTCATCCTGTCAAAAATGCTGAGTGACAATAATGTTTATTCATTCATTCATTCATACATTCATTCATTAATTTTCTTGTCGGCTTAGTCCTTTTTTTAATCCGGGGTTGCCACAGCGGAATGATATGCCAACTTATCCAGCACGTTTTTACGCAGCGGATGCCCTTCCAGCCGCAACCCATCTCTGGGAAACATCCACACACACACACACACACACACACACACACACACACACACACACACACACACACACACACACACACACACACACACACACTCATACTACAGACAATTTAGCCAACCCAATTCACCTGTACCACATGTCTTTGGACTGTGGGGAAACTGGAGCACCTGGAGGAAACCCACGCGAACGCAGGGAGAACATGCAAACTCCACACAGACTTTCACGTTGATATTTTAGTGTGGATGTACACCTGACCATTGAGTGATCTGACAAAAAATCCCCTTTTGGATCTTTCTCTTACTGTTGACTACGTTTACATAGACATCTTTAATCTATTTATTTGACTTAATAGACAATAATACAATTAAGGTGTTTTCTTAAAGTGCTTTCATGTAAGAGTTGGCTGACTTTAACTGCAGTTCAGCTGTTTCACATTCACTTATGAACATTTTATTCATGCCTCCATGACAAACTGGGGTATTAGGCGCAAATAAGGAGTACGGACTGGTGAGAGTGTAATGGAATTTAATAACGCACACCAAATGGAAAGAACAAAACTTCCGCATGTGTGTGTGTGTGTGTGTGTGTGTGAGAGTGTGAAACTTAATGGTTGTATTTACTGCTTGTACTGTAAAACATCATGGGCTTTTTATGACTATTTTGATGCTTTGTTGCTTTAATTAGTATCAGTCATTCTAAATAAAATAATCAAATGTGTGTTGTGTGTGTGTGCGGTCCTTTACTGATGGCCATGTGTGTGGATCTTATCAGAAAATATGGTAAAAAATTGATACATGACTGGAATAGTTTGATTGCGGATTGCTTCAATGATGCCACTGAAATATGCATACTCCACATGTCTTAATTCCATTTCTGTTTATTTCAGTTATGACTGCTGGGAGGCATTTGTAGTTTTCCAACAATGATGATATTCAGCCATATTGCACTGCTACAAGTGTAATGTTGCGGTTATACAACAGTTCAACAGCATAATCGTGTATATAAAAAACAAACACGGAGAGTCTAAAAATCTGTTCGTATGAGGAACTACTTTCTTCTACTATTTCTTCAACCATTCTTTGAAACCAATGCTACTTTACCAACCACCAAGTCATTCTAGGGCAAGTTTTCGAACAATTCTCTAGCGTAATGTCTAAAATGATAACAAAACAGATGATTTTTTCGAGGTTGTGATTTCCAGTTTGCAACAAAGCAATGCAAACACTACCAGATTACTCTTGTGTTTGCCATAAGGAAAAACGTTAAACGCATCCGAGCATTTCTTCTTTCTTTCCTTTTACTGAACTATGCAGTAACGAAAACCGTAGACTCACTAGAAACAAATGACCAACCAAAGAGTAACTCAGGCCTACAAAGATATGCAATTCCCATCTCGCACGTAATACACTACAATTTCTATGGTATAAATACAGCACTGAAACATAAAAGAGAGAGAGATCAACTTAGAATGTCACTCAACAATTTTATAATGTTTTGATCAGCTGTAGTTTGAAAATACGCCAATTTTCTTCTCTAAGGGAATATTGTGTGGTCTCTGTCGCCATCTTGTGGATTCTTAACGTCAACGTCTATTGCTCTGTTTATTGTGACAGGCTGATGGATGCCTAACGTTACACGCTGTATCTCAGAAATTGTAAATATTTAAAATAGGCACTGTCCTTTTAAATATACTCCATAGTTACAATCTTAACTACATTCTTGTTTAAAGAAAGCCTTAAAAGTGCATTATGTTGTCTAACAGCTGCAATATTTGACAAACTGTAGTGCGTTTATTAATCTGCTGCCATTATATGTGTGCGGAGTAACAGAAGGGTAAGGAGACTGTATAAGTGCTGATATTGCAGAATATTGCAGTCAGGAACCAGACAGAACATCAAAAACCTATCCTTGAGTATTTTTCCTTTATAATTATTATCATTAATAATATTATCATTATTAATATTATTAAGTAAATTCATAACTTTGAAAAAAGAAATGCATTTTACTTTAAAAATATAAAAAAATAAAATAGCTTTTTTATTTGGACAAGATTTCAATAAAAAAAATGAAAATAATTCTCATGTAATTATATGTGCATTACATTGTACCTGCATCAAATGTAGGGTCATCTTCTAAACACCTCACAGCTGTTTCTACAGCGTCAATAGCACTTCTGCCAGTCCTAAGAACAGCATCCCCTGCCCGCGCTGCCGCCTTGACTCCTGCCACAGACGATTCTGCTAATGCGTCCGGGATGCTCCACGCGCCACCATGAACCACAATCACAGTCTTCATCCTCTGTCCTCCGTCAGCCCTGACAAAAATAACGGCAGGAGAGAAGATATTACAGAGAGCTCACACGTTTCAGTATATTGCCCTTGGACTGTAGCGAGCTGTGTAATTTATTGGGATGAACACTGACAGAGTGGCTAAATGCAGCTTTCACAGCTCATCTCCATGAGAAGGGCGTCCGGGGTTGTTTACAGGAAGCAGGTTTTCAGGCTCCTGTCATGTTTACTCCAGCTCTATTAAACTGAGGACTTTGAAAGATGAAAGCAGCATTTTTTTTGTTTTTTTCTTTCAAATGTTTTTTTCTTTCACAACTTTTAAATGTTGTGCTAACCATAAATGCACCACAGCTAAATGAGAACACTGCAAATATGTAGCAAGCAATAAACATCTGAAGAACACTAAAATCTAAATAATAGAAATTATCAGAAAAATAGACATATTTATTTTGAAAAGAATTATATATAAATAATGTATATATTTTCATATATTTTAAGTTTGTGCTTGTTGCAGAAGAATTGTTTCCATTTATTTTTGTCATAGGGATTTGAAAAATGTCTCCTAAATGTATTTGACCTCCATAGTAATTGTATTTCCTGCTATAGTTGTCAATGGCTTACAACATTGTTCAAAATATCTTCTTTTGTGTTCAACTAAGGGTGTCACGATCCTCCAAATCCTCGATTCAATTACATTTTCGATTCTAAAGGCATGATTCGATTCGATTTTCGATCATGAATAATTAATTAATGACCAATTAATTATTTGTAGCCTACCGTTTAAACTACCTGACCTGCGTGGTCTTTGTTTTACCCATAAACAAATCATACAGTAAATGAATAAAGGCAAGATACACACATAATTACCACCTGTCAATCACTTTTCCTGCAGGACTCGTGAATAGGCAGTGATCTGTGTCGTTATAATGGCGTTGGTAAAAAAGACACACAACCAACAGGAACCAGCCAACAGTATCTGAGGTGTTCGCTAAAATGACAAAGTACAAGTGAGTGAAAGATTGAAGCAGTCCTCTGACTGCCTGGACCTGCTGTCTCGAGCGCATGGCTGTGTGTGCGTCTGTTTGGTCACGTGATGTGCATTTTCAGCGGTAATGAGGAAGGAGGGCTGCTCAGAAATGCTACACGCCACTGTGGATGTCAAATCGTTGTCGTTCTAAAATGCCATTTAAAAACAAATACAGTGTAAACAGGGCCTGAGTGTGTACTTTACGCGAGCGGATTTGCAACGGGGGCAGGCGGAGGATCGCGGTGCCGGTGTTGTCTATCGGACGAACCGTATGTAATACGTGCATAGCAGAGCTTGCAAAACTGTGGTTTTTTTTGTCGACAACACGAACGTTGTCAACATAACTCACTGGAAATCTAAAATGCTTACACACCAGCGACTTCATTGAAAGAGGAGAGGGTTTAAGTTCTGTCGACGGGTCTCCTGCTTCTGGAGCACTTCAACAAGGCTGTTTTTTTCCCGCTTGGCAAGCCAAGCAGACGTGACATGGGGGCGTGGCAGCATCGACGATTCTAATTTTTGATTCGGTAATCGAAATTGAGCATAAATTTCGATCGATTTCGATTAAAAATCTAAATCGTGACACCTCTATGTTCAACAGAAAAAAACAAAGTCTGTTAATCGAGGGTGAGTAAACGATGACATTAGAAACTTGATTTACAGCAGAAAAAGCTTTTTGGTTGATATTTTTTTAAGCTTATGAGTAATTTAGTTTTTTTGTTCTGTTCAAATTCTGCTACTAAACATGACTACCACATTTGGGTTCAATACAAGCAATGGATTTAACTACTGTAACTCAAAGCTTACAAAAAGTCTGTCTTTAAAGGTTATTATTATTATTAGAAATCAATTTACCTGTGGAGAAAATGAATGAAGCTTTTGCTTCTAGACTAGAGCCCTACTGTTGCACTCTGTATTTGATGAAGGAAATTACATTTTCCTTTATATTCGCAACCATAATTGTACTAAACCTTGAACATTTTAATTCCTTAAAGAATTCTTTGCATGATGGTTAAAAATGCTTAATGTCATTTTGTTTGTTGTGTAGAGTACATTAAGATTATCTTATTTCTTTTTAATTACATTTTTAAAATTGTATTTGCTTATCCTATCATTTTATTTTGTTTTTTTTTTTCACTTTTTTAGTCACTGGAATCAATTTGATATATTTGCATGGTTTCTGGAGAAAAATTGACCTTGTTTTAATAAATTTTCATACACAATCTTTAATTCTGCTTTTTATAGTCTTTCTCAGAGCAGTACTTTTGAGTACGTTTTGAATCATCTGTAGTTGTTTTTCCAAAAAGTATTCACGTTTTCACAGATTTTGAAAGGGGTTCTCAAGCTATTTTTTTCTATATTGCCACTTTAATTCACAGACATGTAAAATGAATCTGAAAATTAGAGTTGCAATGAACTGTTTAACTCTTCCTTGTTCTCAGATTAATAAAAAGAATTAATCATGATCTTGCATTAAGAAAAAACAAAACAAATGGATTATAAAGACACCTGTAACTGCTACAGTCAAATGGAATTCATACTATCAGTGCATTGTCAACAGTACAATAATGTGCCTAGTGCAAGGCTGTTTAAATGAGACCAATATCACTATTGTCTCACACTGTTCACTTTGTCTGTCTACTTACAGACACTGTACTATATGATATAGATAACTGAAATAAATAAAAACATTTCAACAAACATTTTATTTTATTTTGATCAATTTTAGACTTTGCAATGCTACTGTACATCTCTTTTAACTAATAATCAAGCAAACTAACATAATCTTCACTGATTTTTATTGATAACTTCAGTCTATCTCTGAAACATGAATATAGCAAATATACAGCGCAGACTACCACATCTTAAGCCTGTAAACTTAACAAAAGCTGGGCATTTTCAATTCATAGTCTCTTATTTCTTATTATACCTAAACATTAATTGTACTGTATACTCACTGTCTGTGTCCTTGTTGGTTGCAAAATTGTGAATTATTTAAGCATGATCCAGCAGAACTGTACACCAGAACATTATCTATGTGTCTTTTATTGTGTTGTGTTATATAACATTGAGAACAAAAGCCAAGTCTGGTCTGAGACATTCATTGAAGAGTAGATGTAAATTATTGATCGACTTGCTGCTCATTCAAGAGTTTGCTATTTTTTTTCTCAACATATACATTGTAGACTCAAGTACATAGGTTGAGAACATTTAGAAGGGATTTTAAAGTTGTTAACACATTTTATGGATGCAGGAAACAACCCAGAGATTATAGTTCACATAGATTTATAAACATGCTTATATTTATAATTATAGTTTACACCGTTTTATAACCGCTAAATCGATAAGTTACATTGTCTTGTTATTATTTAACCTTATGGAGGAGTGGAAAAAGTCTGAAAAGGAAAATTATTTTACTCCCTTATTATGTGTATAGCTTGACATGTTCCCACCATACCTAACTAAATCTGTGTATAATTTATCAAATGTTTATCAATACATGTTTTATATTTAATATGTAATATGTATTTATATTTTCTGTACAAAATAAAGTTGATACTTTAAAGGACCTTTACAGTGGTGGTTCTTATTTTAATGTCATCTTAAAGAACTTATTTATGCCTAAATGTTTCTTTGTGTTAAATGTTTTTATTTTGTCACTTTTTTTTTTCTCGCAAATCTGTAATTGTTGAAACACTTTACTGATTTTCTAGAGCTCAACCATCAGCC
Organism: Danio rerio; assembly: GCF_052040795.2. Classification (NCBI taxonomy): domain Eukaryota; kingdom Metazoa; phylum Chordata; class Actinopteri; order Cypriniformes; family Danionidae; genus Danio; species Danio rerio. The sequence continues at coordinate 25,660,639 of NC_141033.1, forward strand.
ATACCAACACAATCTGATGGCGATTCGTAACCTTTTTTGTAGCACTTTACAATAAGGTTCATTAGTTAATGCATTTACTAACATGAACAAATCATGAACAACACTTGTACAGCATTTATTAATCATAATTTAACATTTACTAATGCATTATTAACATTCAAGTCCATGCTTGTTAACATTAGTTAGTGCACCATAAGTTAACGTGAACTGACAATTAACAACTGTATTTTCATTATCTAACATTTATTAACATGAATATATGCTGTAGTAAATGTATTGTTCATTGTTTGTTTATGTTAGTAAATGCATTAATTAACATTAAATAATAAACCTTATTGTAAAGTGTGACCACTTTTTGATTTAGTGGCTAATTCGTATGATTTCGTAGGATCTAATTTGTACAATTTAGTACGATTTGCTCATCCTCCAATGACGGTTGGGTTTAGGGTGGGGTTAGGTGCCATGCCTCCTTTTTAAAATCGTACAAATTTGTACGAATTAGTCACTAAACTGGCAAAACGTAAAATACTTATGTTTTCTCGTGAGATCAGGCTGGCCATACAGTCTGTCAGCACTCTGTCAACAGGTAAATCCTTTTTTTCTTTGAGTTTAACTTTATACCTGTTTTGTAGCATAGTGACTATATTCCGTTGCATATATTGAATTTAAGATTAAAGAAAATATCTTACTTTGGGTCATGCATAAACATAACAAAATGTTTACAAAAATATAAAAAATATTATATGACTCTAAAACACTGTATCTTTTCTTAAAGCCACAAAAGAATGTGCATACTGTTTTTTACTGTTTTTATACCCTTATACAGTCCTAAAGATAAGTTAATAAATAACAGTGATACATAATACATATAATAATATTGAAGATATTAATTAAAATAATACACATATTTTATTAATATAAACAAACTATTGATTAACAAAATTAATGTAATAGAGCTTTATAAAAAGAGTTCTGTTATTGCAAACAGATGAAGCTTAGTTTAGTACAGTTTAGAGCCATTTTCCTTAAGAGAGTATCGATTAGTCACTGCATTGGACAGGAGGAGTTGTTTAATTTTTCATAAAAGGGAAATGGGCGACGCGGTAGCTCAGTAGGTTGTGCTGTCGCCTAGCAGGAAGAAGGTCGCTGGTTTGAGCCTCGGCTGGGTCAGTTGGCAGTTGTGTGTGGAGTTTGCATGTTCTCCCTGCATTCATGTGGGTTTCCTCTGATTTCCCAAAAAGTCCAAAGACATGCGGTACAGGTGAACTAGGTAGGCTAAATTGTCTGTAGTGTATAAATGTGCATGTTTCCCAGAGATGGGTTGCAACTGGAAGGGCATCCGCTGCGTAAAACATATGCTGGATAAGTTGTCGGTTCATTTCACTGTGTTGACCCCAGATTAATAAAGGGACTAAGCCGAAAAGAAAATAAATAAATGAATAAAGAGAAATGTTAAATGCTGTAAAAAAAATACACTATATGGGACACACTCTGCTGAAAGTTGCATAAATTGCTTTGAAATGTGCATTTTTATTAACATTTGATGTTTGACGTAATCTCAACTGAAACATAAAGACACGTTAAGCCATATAGTAGCTCCTTTACTTAAAAAAAGCTTAATAAACTATTAATTAGCCGCTTGTCAACAGTTTGCAAGGGAGAATACACTGTAAAAATGTTAAGTTCCATACAACCGATTTGTGTTGGGACAACATTAAGGAGTTGGGTTTTTGCTAATTTTAGTGGATTGAACATGAAACGTTAAGTTTACCCTACCTAATAATAGGGAGGTATCAAGCTAGTAATTAATAGCATGAAATGTAACCTAACCTAATGTGTTACCAAAACAGCCGTTTTGTTAGAGAGGGTGGTTGAGCTCAAGCGCATTAAAACGGTAACACTTTACAATAAGGTTCACTAGTTAATGCATTTACTAACATGAACTAATCATGAGCAACACATGTACAGCATTTATTAATCATAATTGAACATTTACTAATGCATTATTTACATCCAAGTCCATGATTGTTAACATTAGTTAATGCACCATGAGTTAACATGAACTAACAATGAACAACTGTATTTTCATTAACTAACGTTAACTAACATGAACAAATACAGTAGTAAATGTATTGTTCATTGTTTGTTCATGTTAGTAAATGCATTAATTAACATTAACTAATGAACCTAATTGTGAAGTGTGACCTGAAAAACATACTACAGAGCATTTGATTTGAAAGATTTGATGAGAATTGGAAGTATGAGTTGATGTTGAATTATTGATCTATTTATTGGCGGAAGTGACGAACTGCAAACTTTGAGTGTTAAAAAAATTCTTTATGCAAATTTTGTCACTGTTTTTGGAGCAAATTAGCTTTTGGAGATCACTAAGACTGCTGATACTAACATCTAAAAATTGGGACCTTTTACCTCAGGTTTGTTCTAAATGCTGCTTTTAACCAACAAAGGAACATTTGGTACTTTTCATTATGGGGTTAATGCCATGGTAAACACCAAACATATTTTGCGCTGAAGAACATTACTTACCAATCAACAAATAATATCTCACAGAAAGTGCGTTGTAAATGAACAGTTGATTTAACATTTTAGGCAAAACCAATGTTAAATACCTTAGAATTATAAGGTTCTCTCTTACATTTTTTTGTCAAAATTGAATTATTGACATATACTTATTAAATGAGAACTTATTTACATTATGGGATGTTTTTTTACAAGTTGTTTACATTTTAGGACTTTATATTAAAAACAAAAACAAATGTTACACACATTCTGTTTGCTATGGAATTCAAAAACTTTAAAGCTCATTATCTCAAAATCATTCAGAAAACAGATAGAACCTTATTCTAAGGTGACGAAATATATAATATAATATATTGGAGCACAGTTTCACATAAAATACAAATCACATTCTTACCTTAATAGTCAGCCAACAGTGTATAGAGTGTTTCTTCATTCAGACAGTGACACTTGAACTGCAAACACTGACGTTTAACATGACATATTAACCATGTGCTTAGGATTGTACAATGTTTAAACACCAGCACATTAATACTTAAGATTATCTGTTAACCATGTTAAATTTATGAGCCAGGTGAACCATGAACAAGATAACCCAGGATTGTGTTTAACAAGGGTTTAGAAACTGTAGAATGACCTATAGTTCAATTGTAAAGTATTTGAGAATCAGACATTGTTGTGTATGATAATAAATGTTTAAGTGACTGAGTTGAACAGATGCGATCATTAGCAACAGTCATGAGGAAAATGAAAAGATTATTGTGATTTCTTCAATGAAGTAAAATGTGAAAGAAAATGTATTTTAGAAGCAAAGGGCACATATTAACCCCAACCCATTTGGATTAATGATGAATTAACGCATCATATTTCTCCTAGTGGGCTTTACGTATTGATCTCAGCATTACTCATGCATTTAAGAAGACAACTGGGAGAGCAAACACTTAAGCTATGGATTCTTTATTTAGATGTGGTTTGCGACTAATGAGTAGGGAAACACTAGCTGTTGTTTGTCCCTGAAAATGCAAGGGAGCTCATTTCCTTTCCTGCCGCACTGCGCGACTAATGGCAGACGCTCTCAATGACTCGCTCTATGATATATGTGCAGGTACATACTGTGTGATGCATTTGCACCTGAGAGCTATTTGTTTCTTAAAATCAATGCCATATATTTCTACAGACATTCTATATGCAGTGCGTTTGTGGCAATTAAATGTGTTTGATTCCCTTCCTCATGTGAATGAACAAAAAACGGCTCCATTGGTTTAAGCTGCCGTGATTCTTGTAATGGCAGTGCATTGATTATGGCTATTCATCATTTTTTTTTTTTTCGACCTCTCCGTGCAGTAAATTTCATTGTGGTGTCAGAGAATAGCCCATTTGTCATTTTGTCTGGGCAGTGGCCCATGTGTACAATAGCAGTCTGTGTGTCACACACACACTGCTTATTGACTATAGCCTTGACTGGAGGATAGAGGGTCTGATGTAACTCATCTGGAAAAACCTTTTAGAAACACTTATGTTTTTTTTCTATGTTAAATAAAATTTCTAGATTGTTTTATGGATGTTTTGGAATTACAACATCCAATTATTATTATTATTATTAATATTATTATTATTATTATTATTATTATTATTATTATTATTATATTTTTATTTATTATTATTATTAATAATAATAATAATGATATAAAACACTTACAATGTTAAAAAATGAAAAAGTTTATATACGTTTACTCTCATAATAGGAAATATTTGTACATATTAAATATTTATACATACTCTATGTTTTAGATAATTCTTTTTGACATTTTTAAGATATTCAAGTTATATTAAACAATTTAATTCCCAAAACAGTTATTCAAATGTTTGGGGTTTGTATAAACAAACAAACAAACAAACAAACAAACAAACAAACAAAAAGATTCCAGTTAAGTAGATTCAGAAAACAGTACTGACAAAATGTTTAATTATTTAATTTTAAATACAATAAATGCATATTTGTTAAATCCAAATTTATATCATAAACAACAGCAGTTACTTTAGTTGCGATGAAAATATATATAAAATAATAAACTTGTTATAAATAATTACTAAACATTAAAATTATGGAAAATGGGAAATGAAAACAGAATAAACAGAACAATAAAGCTTAAAAAATGAAAAAAAAAAACACTGAACATTAAATTGAATTAAAATGGAGGACATGCAAACTCCACACAAAAAGACATCCTGGTTGAAAACACAAAATAATAATTTTTAACTATTTAAGTTAAACTATTAATTTAAACTTATAACAATAGTTAATTAATTCATTTTCTTTTAGGCTTAGTACCTTTATTAATCTGGGGTCGCCACAGCGGAATGAATCACCAACTTATCCAGCATATGTTTTAAACAGCAAATGCCCTTCCAGCCACAACCACAACTGAAGGATCATGTGACTCTGAAAACTTATGTCAGAAAAAAAGAATGTAAGCTGTCAAATGTCATAAAAAAAAAAAAACATTTTAAAATGTATAACAACACAAAGGGTGGCTCAGTGGCTCAGTGGTTCGTACTGTTGCCTCAAAGCAAGAAGGTAGCTGTTTCGAGCCCTGGCTGGGTCAGTTAGCATTTCTATGTGGAGTTTCTTTCAGGTGCTTCAGTTTCCCCCTCAGTTCAAAGACATGTGCCTTAGGTGAATTGAATTGGCTGTAGTGTATGAGTGAGAATGCAAAAATGTATGGGTGTTTCCCAGTGCTGGTTTGCGGCTGGAAGGGTATCTGCTGTGTAAAAACATATGCTGTATGAGTTAGCAGTTCATTCTGCTGTGATGATCCTGAATAATAAAGGGTGTAAGCCGAAGGAAAATGAATAAATGAATGAATTACAACAGAAATAAATCACTTCCTTTTAAAAATAACATCATATAAAGCAAACTCTGCTGTTTTAGTACTATGTTTCCTTTTTTTCTTAGTGGTACTGAGAAGACAAGACATGTCCAGCACTGTTTACAAGTAGCCTGAGGAGCAATAAAATGAGTTAATCTTAATTGATCATGGAGAGCTGCCTCAGTAGAATAGGCAAACTGTAATAACTTCTGATATTAGGACGCCCTCTGGGTCAAAAAAGCTATTTCAATTAGTAATGTAAGGTCTGTTATATCCTCTTTCTCCTGCCCAGAGGCTCTTATTAAACTTTCCTTTACAAGGGAGCTCACATTGGATATTATTGTGGGTGACAAAGGGTTTGGCTTGTCAGGCTCTATGTTTAACCCTGCAGTTCGTTTGGACTCATGTGGCCAGCGGCAGTGGCCGACAATGGCAGTGCTGGCCTTCACCATTCATTTAGAAGTGCTGTCCTAACATTGACTTAACACATTAGCCTTAATGCTGGCCTTTATGAATAATAATCATTTAATTAACAGCTGTATCGATCACTTACACTTACATCTTTAAAAATAAAGGTTCTTCATTGACATTGAAGGTTCCACAAAGAACTTTTACCATTCATAGTTAGTTATTTATTTGGCAAAAGATTCCTCAGAGTAGAAAACCTGTTTCTCAATGGCATCACTCCAAAACTTCTATTTACTGAAGGAACCTTAATTTTTAAGGGTTCTTTAATGGTATAAATGAGAATTGAAGATGTTTTAACATGCATTTCACTATTAAATGGTTCTTTAGTTTTAAAAATATGTACAATGTTTTTTTTTCCTGATGCTATAGAAGAATCAATTTTGGTTTCACAATGAAGCATTAAGTAAATGATTTCTAAAAGAACCTTTATTTTTCTTAGTGTGCAGATTGATTATATAAAGTTTTTTTAGTATGTACCCCCCCCCCCAAAAAAAAAAAATTAAGAAATAAAAAAAATAAAGAACATTTTGTCACTAATCTTTTAGAATCTTTTATACAATGACAAGGTTCTGTCAATGTTAAAGGTTTTTTATGTAATGTATATAAATGGCAATATCTGTTTCAGAGGAATCTAATGAATTTTTCTCTAGGGCTGAATTATGTAAAGCAAGCTCCCTAATCCCCCTGACATCACAGCTTTTTGATAAGGCTGTTGATTGCAGTTAAAAATTGTGTTTAGTTTATTTTATAGAAAGATTCTTTCACTTCATAAGATCTCGTTGTATTAATGGGAGCCACAGGTATTATTAACTTTTTGTTTTTGATTTGTTTTGTTTTTAAGTCGAGTGCTAGTTGTCTTTGACTTATATTTTATGAGTCATTAAGAACCACAGTTTCAGATAAAAAAAAAGTTCTTTAATGTTCAATTGAAGCAATAAAAATCACCTTCAGTACATCTTGGACAACCTGAGGTTCAGTTAATTAAGCCTTTTAAAAATTACAATGCCGTCCCCCTCAAACAGAATTGTCATTTTAAAATTGTTATGCTTAGTCAGTGTGTTTCAACGTACTTGACTTTACACTTGCCAATACTTGAATATACTGTATATTAAAATCATAATTATTTCACGTGTATGAGCATTTGAAATTTTATTTTGTCAAAAGTTATTTGAAACTTTAAGGGAAACATGTAGCTTGCATTAGCTCTGCTTTCTGTGTATGCTATGTGTAGCTTTAGTAAATTACATTTCTTACCGACACCCAACTGAGATGTTTTGTGTTTAAACCAGTTCTTACATAGATTGTTTAAATGACATTTAAAAAGCTTAATGTCCTTTAAATATCCCATACATACTTGACCTAAAACAACAATTTCCAACCAATAATGCTTATTTGACTTTACTCATTGGAATTGTAGTTTTTTGTATCACTGACATACCTTTGTGTTCTTAATTTAGGGTTTTATATTATATTTTCAACATCATTTTTGTTTCAGTACATGAAGTTAAATAAACTAAATATTAAGTAAATTTTCCTTGTTTGTTGCCTGAAATCAAAACAAATAAATTTTCTATGTCGACTTAGTGAGATCTTACCAACTTACATTTTAATATAATGTAGTCTTCCATTAAGATTACATGATTGCCTGGCCTATACATGAATTTTAGTGGCTACAAAAGTTTTATTCAAAAGAATGTTCTAGAGACGGCGTTTTCCAGCATGTGCTGTTTATAGCATCGTCTCAATAGCTCTCTCCACCTGTCACAGCAAGAACGGATTGCTTTGTGTGAAGCAGGGAGCTTGTAAAAATAAATAAATACATAAATCTCAAGCGCAGGAGCAGGAGGTTGATGTGACACGAGGGCCTGAGATGCCATGCAAACCTTTAGTCCTCAGATTGAGCAAAACTTAATATCCCATTACCCCATTTCCTCTGCTCTCCCGATTTCTCTCTCAATAGTGCTCCTTAATAATTCACACTGTGGGCTATTGCATTTCCACTATCTGAGACTCAAAGCTATTGCCCTGTGCTGTTACACTCGCTCAAAGTTTTTTGAAAGTGCAGCTCAGGACTCAAAAGGGCTAAATGCTTTCATTTTTTGTTTATGTGGTAGTTTGAGAGCTTGCTCTAAGGTGTTAAGTCAATGGGCTTAAGCTAAACTTTGACTATATAATAGAAATTGATTATTCCTAACACATGGCATTGTCAGAGCCATGCAATTCATCATGTATTTTTCACTGCACTCTTTTCTAATTATCCTTCAGTTCTCGATGCATCATCAGTTTATAATGAATGACTGGATCTTCTGAATTGTATTTATTAACCAAATTCATTTATTTAAAGTTTTAATTAAAAAAAAAAAGTCTCAGACAAACATGGAATACAAATTTGTTGGCTGACAGGCATATTTTGAACAAATTATTGTTGCAAAGATATCTTTTTTTTTAACAAAAATAAACGGATTTTAGGACACCAGGTTCCCCTTTTTATTTTAAGAAAATTATTTTTATTGACCTTTTTAGTAGTTTGAGACTTTGTATTGTCTGGGTTGGTCATGTAAGTTATGATTCATGGGTAATAATGAGCTGTAGTGCACTGTTATTTTACAGATTTATTAATTAGTGTTGATTGTGAATCAGGAAGAATAACAACAGGGTATGTAAACAAAATTGGCATCAATAAACACTGTGCTGTCTAGAGTTTGTTTTGTGCTATGTATTGCCTGATAATTATTTTTGACAACAGCATGAAACCACTGAAAATCAAGCGATAATTAACAAAAAAAATGACCCAAATGATCAGTTTTGTTTTTAGATCATGTATACCGTAAAACTCCATATTGAAAGAATGCCGTAAGAGCAAAGAAAAGTCAAATTTGCCTGGGCTTCTTTAAGAGGAGCACAAATGTGGGAACTCCTCAATCTTGAATAGTTTAATTAACAGAAATAATCAGTTATTAATGCAGACATTTTATATCAAGTTTGAAAGAAATGTCAACAAAAAAAAAAGTTTACAAAAAAAAAAGTCAATGCAGAGAAAATAAGAATTTTGAAGTTTTTTTTAAATCTTTCCTTCAACTTTATGCAAGTTAAAGAAAAGCTTAAGAGACAACTTGTTTCTCATTCTGTCTTGTCAAGTTGTCTCTTAATCTTTCTTTTTACTGTATATTATAAATTTTATATGTGCTGTTGGTGACAGAATTTATTTTGTTTATTTTTTTCCCAAATTTCTGTTTATTGGAGAGATTTTTTTTCAACTAATTTCTAAACATAATAGTTTTAATAACTCATCTCTAATAACTGATTTATTTTATCTTTGCCATGATGACAGTAAATAATGTTACTAGTTATAATAATACTAGATAATTTTCAAGACACTTCTATAAAGCTTAAAGTGACATTTAAACACTTAACTAGGTTAATAAGGTTAACTAGGCAGTTATTATATAATGATGGTTTGTTCTGTAGACTATTGAAAAAAAAATGTGCTTAAAGGGGCTAATAATTTTGACCTTAAAATGGCTTTTAAAAATGTAATTGCTTTTATTATTGCTGAAATAAAACAAATAAGACTTTCTCCAGAAGAAAAAATAATTATCTGACATACTATAAAATGTTTTTGCTCTGTTAAACATTGTTTAGGAAATATTTAAAAAAGAAAAAAAATGATTGAGGGGCTAATATTTCTGACAACTGTATATAAATCAGAGTCAAGTGTGACCCAACTTTAACAATTAATGTAAAAATTTCAAAAGTGAAATTTAGTGAACATAAAAAATTGTGAAACTAGCTATTAAACAATAATTAATTTAAACTTTTTTTTATTTAAAAATCTTCAGTTCATGTTTAATAAGTTAGCACATAGTTTGACCCTTTAATATTGTCACATTTAAATAGGCTAAATTGAATACTTATTTTATTTGCTATTAATTTATATTACCCTTATATGATTAAAACTGCTACTTTTTCTTCTGATTTAATGTAAAATCTGTGTTTTGAAGCGCTGCTCTGCTCTGCGTGCTCATGTTGTGTTATTTTTGTCCACTAGAGTGCTGCAGAAAGCCATTCTTACTAATACATGATGCAAAGTCATAAATTATGGCTAGCTCTTTTAAGTGTAACTACAGAAGCTTGACCAAAGGCCTCAGAAATTCAGTAATGCAGCAATTATTCATTACTACAATGAATTCTATGAACAGAAAAGCAGTAAAGAAAATGACTGACTGTGTGGTGTTTGAAAAATATACAGCAACATAACCATAAATTGTCATTTACTGATGTTTTCTCTCACCTATACCAGTAATAACATGGAAATGAGCACATGGAAGATGCAAGACATTAGCTTAAGTGTGAGGTGTTTGATGAATCACAAACATCTTATGAAGCAAAAGCAGAGTTTTTGCCCTTCAAAAGATTTCATTATGTTGAGTGGTGAGCGTTGTATAGAAGGTGTTGATCCACCACAAACCCTTATTTCTTGTTTCTTAATCCCTTTCCATTCACTCGCCTCACAAATCAATATATAACCCCCAAATCCATTTGATTATCCGATTGCCAGACTGATTCTGATACGCTTTTCAGAGTGTTAAAGCGTAAATGCAAGGAAGGCTTTGTCAGCTGTGTCTGAATTGGAAGTCACTTGAGGAAATTAAGACAAGAACCCAACATGCCTGCAAGCGTTTTTGGTATTTTAAAAAGTATTTTATTTATTATTATTACAATAATTTTTGCCTATAAAATGTTATATAATTATTTATTATATAATACATCTTCTATTATTCTCTATAAAAGTATAGAAGTTTTCTTTTTTCTTTTTGTGCGTGTGTATAAAATAGGGGCTGAAGAATATATCATCTGAGCAACAATATCACAGTGTGTATCTGAAATTATATTAATATGGCAATATATATCGCACCAAAATAAAATATCACAATGTCAGATTTTTTCAATATCGTGCAGCCTTAGTATAAAATACTAAAACTAATATGATGCCAAAACCATAAAAAAAGAATTACTAAATGAAACATTACTAAACATGTAAATAAAATAAAAATAGCAGAAAATCTAAAAAGAAAAGTAACAACACAACAAAAATATAATAAGTATATAAAAGATAAAAGCACTGGTAACCCTTATGAAAATTAAGTTTAGAAATAGAGCTGATAAATATATTATCTGATCATCAATATAGCAATGTGTGTATTCGCAATAGTCACATCGCAGATTTTTAAAGATGAAAAGACAAAGATACTGTATCAATGCAATTTTTCCTTTGATGACAATTTTCAATTTCTGTAGGCTATTTGAATACTGTTAGATTCCCCAGAAAGTCATAAAGCATTGTTTATATATGCTTGTAAATTATTATATTTTATGCAGATGAATTGCAGAAAAATAGACTTGATCATCTCCGTCAATCTAAATTAATGAATGAACTATTCAAATCATATGGTAAAATTAAACTCATATGGCAATATATATCAGTGCAAAACAAAATATCGCAATGTCAGATTTTTCCAATATCGCGCAGCCCTAGTATAAAATAATACAACTAATAAAATGCCAAAACCATAAAAAATACTAAAAGAAACATTACTAAACATGCAAATAAAATTATTATTATTCAATTAAAGATTGCTTTTATTAAAGTAAAATTGTAGTAATTTGCGGTTTACCCTCACAAGAGGTTTTTTTTTTGTTGTTTTTTTGGGAGGACATTACCTATTCAATACATAGACATTTGTATTGACCATAAAACATAACATAATGCAATAACAAAATCTAAATAAATGAAAAACCCCTGTACAAAAAAGTATTAATGAAGACTCCTTCATAATAATACAATACATTTTGCTCAATTTTATGAATTTCTTAGAGTATGTATTTATTCAATCATTCTTTTTTTTTTTTTCGGTTATTCCCTTTAATCTGCGGTTGCCACAGCGGAATGAACCGTCAACTTATCCAGCACATGTTTTGTGCAGCGGATTCCCTTCCGGCTGCAATCCATCTCTGGGAAACACCTATACACACTCATTCACACTCATACACTACAGACAATTTAGCCTAACCAATTCACCTGTACTGCATGTCTTTGGACTGTGGGGGAAACCAGAGCACCTGCAGGAAGCCCACTCAAACGCGGGGAGAACATGCAAACTCCACACAGAAACGCCACCTGACCCAGCCGAGGCTCGAACCAGTGACCTTCTTGCTGTGAGGCGACAGCACTACTTACTGTGCCACCGCGTCGCCTGGATATATATTCCAAAAGTATAAACTTTTCTGATTTGATTCTAATGACAAATTTAGGCTGAAATTCTTTTAAACATTTACTCTGAAAAACATTGCACAACAGAAATGGATAATGCCCTATATACTTCACAATTCTATCATATGATCATGTTAAACTATATCACTCCAGCACAAAATATCCCCCCCTCTAATGCATGAGCATGCTTCCCATTTTGTAAGCCTTTATCCTCATAACCTCCTCTTCACACCACAGAACGTTCTCCATCAATCATATTCACGCGAGACTTCTTGATGTTTCACTTTTTGATTACTAGTGCCAAGCTCTTTTTCATTTCTTGCGTTAGCGCTCAACGCCGTCTCTGTGTGGACCAGTGTTCTGTAATTATGTTCATAGTTCACAGGCAGGCAGTAAATATGACACTTGGGGTGCAGATGTTTGCCAACAGCACTGTAATCCATTCAGTTATTAATTAGGCAAGCTGGTCCTGTCCCTCTTCCTCCTTTCGCTGTCTTCTCTCTCCTTCTCCTCTGTGGCTGTATTTCTCCCTCATATGTGCTTAGCTGCTTGGCGAAGTGTTAGTTTGTGTGTGTGTGTGTGTGTGTGTGTGTGTGTGTGTTTGCACTATCTGTGACTGTCTGTCACAACAGCTTAATCCATCTTGGCAAACTGAGGCAAATGGGAAATCCACTGATTAGTATTCGTGGCCGTTACCAAATTTCCCTTCCAACTCTGCAGTGGTAAACTTGTGTTTGTCCTGGATATTTATTATAGCAGATTTGCAATTAGCATAAATATTTTACCTCTATTTTCAAATAAAAGTGGTAGATCTTGGAAAAAATGGAAAATGGCTGTTCATGGGTTTGGGTTGATCAATTCAATTCATGTTTATTTCTATAGTGCCTTTACAATGTAGATTGTGTCAAAGTTGCATAGAAGTTCTAGTAAATTGAAACTGTGTCAGTCCAGTTTTCAGAGTTGAAGTTCAGTTTAGATGATGATCAAGATGTAGGTGAGTTTTTTTTCTTATTTAGTAGATTTTTTTGTAATGATTTCAGCTAAAATGCTGGTTCTTGGTAATTCACAAAGTGCAAGTCTGCTATCCATCAGCACTTTAAGTGTCTAAAAAAATTAAAGATTAAAAATAAATAAGTAAGTAATAACTGTGGCTTTGGTTAACTTCTTAAGTAGTGTACAATAATGTGAACATTACCTTTAATCCAAAGCTGCTGCAAAAGTCCTCAGTTTGTCATCAGGAACCACAGGTATTATTTTATTTGGCTTGTTTTTTTTGTCTGTCTCTCTGATGGTAGCAGATTTTATGAGTACCAAGGTTTCAGCTAGAAATCTTCTTTCCCTTTCATGCACGGGCACTGTGGTCTGTGAGTGGAAATGTTTGAGAATGTGAAAATGTAAAAATGAACTAATATATATATATATATATATATATATATATATATATATATATATATATATATATATATATATAGGGTTAAAGGATTAAAATGATGTTTCAACCATTTGACCAAGATAAACACATTCTTGTAAGTCTAATTCAGAATTTTAAATCTCTAGAATAAAAATTATTCTAATTTAACATCTGATTAAAGTAAATAAATGTGATATAAAAAAGCTGTCTGGTTAAAACAAGTAAATAATTATGCAAATTAGTAGAAACAATTTAAGACATTTCCCTAAATTAACAGACAATTAAAGTAAAATTTTTGGTAATGCTTTAAGTATCAATTGTCACTATTAAATAGTGACTGTCTGTCTGTTATTAAGATATTGACTGTTTATTAGTATTTATAAAGTACATGTTCAGCATGACCTTATTCTACATCTATATATACACTGCTTTAACCTAAGTATTTAGTAACTATTAATAACAAGCAAAAGGCAGCACAGTGGTGCAGTGGGTAGCACAATCACCTTACAGCAAAAAGGTCACTGGTTCGAGCCCCGTGTTCGTGCTCCGGTTTGAGGTGAATTTAATAAGCTAAAGGTGAATGTACAATTGGAGTTTATGGGTGCTTCCCGGTGTTGGGTTGCAGCTGGAAGGGCATCCGCTGTGTAAAAACATATGCTGGATAAGTGAGAAGGGTTTGGATGCAGACCTGGTGCAGTGCAATTGGTAGCTGCATCTAAGGCTTTTTAATGGGCTTACCTAACCCCTCCTCTAACCCTACACCTCACAGTGATGTCACTCGCTCCATTTGATTGTGTTGTGCCTGACATTGCATCGCTGATTGATGCAATCTGAGCTTGCATCATAAAGGCTGCATCCAGATATATTAGGATAAGTTGGTAGTTCATTCCACTGTGGCAAACCCAGATTAATAAAGGCACTGAACTGAAAAGAAAATGAATGAATGAATGAAGAAGCAAATTGGGAGTTTGAGCTACAAGTCATAGTCAATGGTTTGTTAATAGCAAGTATTGTACTTTTAAAAATAAAGCGTGATCAAATGTTTCTCAATTTAAAAGTATTAATTGGTTTTTATACAAGAAACCAGATGTCCATGATACATTTCATGGATAATAGTTCCTCAAACATAGATGAATATTTATTTGTCCAGGGCATCTAAAAGACTAAAACCCCCTGTTTTAGCATACTAAGAACCATTAACAGCAAAAAAACTGTACTTCAGTAATACTTGGAGGGGCTCGAATGAGCTAGCTGCCTAATGTTTTTTCTAAAGCAAACATGCATATAGATCCAACACAATAACCATATTATCTATGAAGAGTTCAGGACCATGGACAGCTCAGCATTAAGTTTACAGAATGCCCTATTGAATCCTATAGACGATATCTGACATTTGCATGCAGTTTGCTCCCTGCCATGACCAATCCAGATAGAGCTGGGCGGAGAGAGAGTACAGATTCAGACTCTGAGGAGGGAGGCTTTCCATCAGAGACTCCAGGAGATGAGTGCACTGCATTGATATCTTCCACGTTGCGCGCGAAAACCACACGATCCCTCCCCGATATTACGCAGTCTATTTAAACGCAACATTCACACACCCATTCCATCACTCACCACTTTGGCCGTCTCACCTGCACGCGCGGTGCCCAGGAGAGGATTTCAGTGATGGATCAGGACAAGTACCTGCCGGAGCTCGTGGCCGAGAAGGAGAGCTTGGACGCGTCGTTCGTGCACGCGATGCGCCTTCTGGCTGAAGGTAAAAAAAAAAAAAACTAAGATCTGCTTCTGCCTTCATGTTCAGGATCGGCTCTGTTTGCTGTGGCGTCGCTGCTGTACAGTGTTTCTGGCGTTATCACGTATACAATATTCATTAATCATGCATGAAACTGATATATAGACGCCAATATTTCTAGCGCGTAACAATGAATCATGCCTGTCAAGTGATTATGTTCTTTATTTGTGTTTTTAAATAATCCTTATTTAATAAAACGAGTTTTTTTTATAAAACGAGCAGGCAAATTCGGTCTTTTATATATATATTTTGTGTATATATTTTGAATGTGTAGGAATGTCTTTTTCAGTTTTTGGCACTGTTCAACTTATGAGCTAAATAAAGAGACATTTTCTTGCTGCATGAACCACAAAATAATATTTTTGGCTAAAAAAAGTTTACGTGATCTGTCGCTTGTGTTTTAACAAAGGAATCTAATTAGCTAAATTTCAGGGAGTAAATGAATCAAGAAAGCTGGCGAATGTGTTTTTATAATGAAACCTGTAGTGTTAATCCAGCTCATTCATTAATGCGTGGTGTAATTGATCTATTAAGCTCAAATTATGTCATATTATCGATATGCTTATTTTACAACAACATTAAAGGAATTCCTGAATATTTCTAAACAAAGACAAATATTGCAAAAGTTATTTTTATCTTAACTTTTTGTGGGCTACTCAAAATCTCAAAAGCACGTCTAAAAAAACCTCTCATTTTGTAATATAAAAATCTAGCCTATTTTATAGAAGATTGACATGCCGTTTGTGCGCATGCACAGCCCAAAAAACCGATAGCGACGGAAAATTCGCATGGAGCATCGTTTTTTTAAAATACAGGTCCAAAAAAGAGCACAAAAGGTTAGATTATACAGTTAAAATCTGAATTATCAACCCCCTTTTATTTTTTTATTTTATAAATATTTCCAAAATAAGGTTTAACAGAGCCAGGAAATTTTTACAGTATGTCTGATAATTTTTTTTTCTTCTGTAGAAAGTCTTATTTGTTTTATTTTGGCTAGAATTAAAGCAGTTTTAAGCTATACTTTTTTAGATACTAGAACAAACCATCGTTAACACCCTATTCTGCCTAGTTAGCCTTGTTAACCTAGTTAAGCCTTTAAATGTCACTTTAAGCTGTTATAGAAGGGTTTTGAAAAAAATAGTAAAATAGTATTTACTGTCATCATGGCAACAATAAAATAAATCAGTTATTAGAGATAAGTTATTAAAACTTATGTTTAGAAATGCATTAAAAATCTTCTCTCTGTTAAACAGAAATTGAGGAAGAAAATAAACGGGACTAATAATTCAGGGGGTTTAATAATTCTGACTCCAACTGTATATATTGTTTCTTCATGCTATGAATTATTATTTTTTTTTTATCAAGCATTGGTTGACCTTTTGATAATGGAGGTTAACTTTAAAAAGTACAAAACAATTCCAAATTTACTTAGTGGTGTCAGGAACACAATTTACCCAAATAAATTGGTTGAATTATTTTTTTTTATAATGTTTTTTTTTTATATGTTTAAATTTAAGATCAAATTAAGTTTTAATTAAGCATCGATTATTATTGACCTAATAAGCCCAGGGCATTACAGTGGTGCAGTGCGTAGCACGATCACCTTACAGCAAGAAGGTTGCTGGTTCGAGCCCTGGCTTTCTGTGTGGAGTTTGCATGTCCTCCCATGCTCCAGTTTCCTCCACAAGTCCAAAAACGTGGTGTAGGTGTTCTAAATTGGCCGTATTGTATGTGTGTGAATGCAAAAGTGTATAGGAGTGTGGGGTTGCAGCTGGAAGGGCATCCGCTGCGTAAAACAAATGCTGGATAAGTTAGCGGTTCATTCCACTGTGGCGACTCCTGATTAATAAAGGGACTAAGCCGAAAAGAAAATGAATGAATGAATGATAATAAGCCTTCTCGTGAACATGTACAAAATGTAATGCATAAGCTGCAACGAAACACAGCTTAAGCAATGTATTTCAGATTCACAAACACATAGACAGCACCCTCTTATGGATTTTTTATCTGTAAAACTAACGAAATGTAACCAGAGCAACATATTTTACGTTTTGCAAAACGTAGCTCAAGGCACGTATTTCCAACGAGCCTGGGTTGCAAAAAACGTTTATAAATTTTAGCCTTTAAATCTTGTCTGTTGGTCAAATGTTAGGTTATCTTTATTGATTTAATGTTCAGCACTGAGAGTTGCTTAAATATTTCATTGCCTACCCTAGTGATCGTGTGCGAGGTCATAAGGACACTCCAACATGGTAGCAGTGCGTATAATCAGAAGTTTGTAGAGTTGGGATAAGATTAAAGCAGTCCTTGACAACTCATCAGATAGTAAGCAGAGTAATTAAGAGGCAATTACGGCTATTACAAAGTACTCACACTGGCTCAGATTATCTCAAGTGCAGGGGAGCACAGTGGGGTGTGCGCTGTTGAATAAGCATGCATGTAATTAAATGACAACAGTTGTATCTGGTCCAGGAAAATGTAAATAAACACTTTAAACATGTATAATGCGTGTTAAATTAATGTTGCACATGCAAAGTCATTTAGTTTCTCACATGTTCGGAATACCTGCAGCATCTGTTCATACAGTTCATGTCATCTTGTGTTGCATCAATCCATGGAGGTCACATTCATTTGCACATAACGTAAACAAAAAGAAAAAAAACTTTACTCAAGCACATGACAATACGGCATTGTTTAAAGGATTACTCTGATTACTCACATGAATGTGATCAAACCAGCAATATATTCCAGCTGAGAGCTCGTAAAGGCAAATGAGATGGTAATTCTGCTCCTGAAAATCTGGAACCTGAAACTGTTTTTTGAAAAGGGAAAGGGTAACAAACGTGTCCAGTAAAACCTCTTTATGTTCCTCAAAATAATTAGCCACAATCTTAAAAAGAATCAAGATAACACGTCTCTTCACAAAAGGGATAATAAGTCATTTGTATGCTATCTTTCAAATGAACCTAATTGGCCACGGTTATGAAATCCTGCATATTGCTTACGTCACCATCATTCAGTCAGAATATTTTGCCTAGGCACAAAAAAACTTATTGAACTGGAATTAATGGTAATTAGTGGCACTCTAGTATGATATTTGGTCTCCTGTGGGTCACTTTTAATCTAAGAAGACATCCAGTGACTTCATTTTTCAGTGTTTTTCACAAGACAAGGAGAAGAAAAACCTGTATTTTGTATTTATTTGAACCTAATTTCTTTGGCATATTTAGCTGTTATATATTTATGCAATGATGTAAATAATGCCCTTCATTACCAAATGGATAAAAGACATAAAATGTTGAACTTGATTATCTCTCACACTGAACAATAGTAAGACTGTTCCAGTAGTGGCAAGGCTTTAAAAAGCAAAGCTGGTGGTTTGTTACATTTCATGCTGAGCCACTGGTACCCTGCCAGTGTTTATTTACCCGAGCACATATTTTATTTATTTCAGAATGTTGTATGATAGTCAGTCCTTTTGGCACTGCATGTACCTTTAGGGCCAGTGAGAAGTACACAAGAATATTTAACACAGAAATGTCTCTGGTCCATGAACAGATAATTTTGACTTGTGCTTTCATGTTAAAGATTTAAAAATCGACGCTGTCTTGGATATTGAGAGAACTGAAGTCAAATGTTTCAATCTCAAAGTTTGGGTTAAAGAAGAGTTCAGGCAAGGAGTTCTCCACAGCTTACTTATTTTGGAACAAAATTTGTCACACCCTTTAAGAGGGAAGTGATTAATATTACAACGGCGATCAATACAAGCGTAACTTATCCTAAACACCAGGAGGCCTGGAAACAACTGACGAGTAAGCACTTTAGCTAATGGCCCGTGCCTGCTGTGTATCTCTAATGTCTAGACTTCACTGAAGCTGCACAACTCCAGTACAATATATTCATTTGGAAAGATCTTCAATTGCATAAATAATCTTTTTGTTTTAATGTGAAAAAAATAAGGCATACTTATCAAGATCTATTTTGATTGAGTGATGTTTAGAGGATCGTTTATTCTTTTGAGGAAATACAGGGTAGCTTTTGATAATCTGCTTGATCTTTGGCTTTTTTCCAGCAGATCATTTACCTTGCAGCAGATTTAACTCTGGAGTTCATCATATAATGTGAATCACAAATTTATTCACTTGTTTTCTTTTTAGCTTAGTTCCTTTTTTAATCAGAGGTTACCACAGCGGAATCAATCGCCAACTTAACCAGAATATGTTTTACATGACACATGCTCTTCCAACTGCAACCCATCACTGGGAAACATTCATACACACTCATTCATACACATAAGCCCCTTTCACATAGTGATACTGATAAATATGCAGAAAATTTCCGGAACAACTTTACAGGTAAATTTTAAAAAGCGCTGTTCACACAGGGGAGGACGTTACGGAATTTTTCCCGAAACGACCATTCACACATCCATTCCAAAATACCGGTTCTGACATCATTAACCAGAAATGACCTCTAAACGGCTGCGCTTGTATTTGTAAACATTTGACTACATTACAAACTCTGTGGATAGATAACTATTGTAAACAACTTTGATGAAAACATAGAGAAACACTTTCGCGTTTTGAGATGTACTAATATGTGTGTGTCCTGGTGCTCACTCCTTCACGGGCACACGCAACACGTCAAGCAACTGAAGGAAGCAGAGCTTGAAGGTAAACAAACAACGGCTTATCATAAGCATCTTATCGATAAATATTTAAAAGTTAGCATTAAGAGGGAACATATAAACTCCACACAGAAATGCCAACTGACCCATTCTAGGCTCGAACCAGTGACCTTCTTGCTTTGAGGTGATCATGCTATCCACTGCGCCTCTGTGACGCCTCCTGAATTAAATATATTACAATTTTTTAGATTCATGTTATAACATGATTCTGTTTAGCATTATTTCCAGTTAGAATCTTACTGCATTAGTTCCATATGATTTTGTGAGGTGATTTCAGTTATTACACCAGTCCTTTATCTAAAGAGTTTTTGCAGTGATTCCATAGAAGAACCCGTTTTGGGTGCCTAAACTTTTCAGTTATCAGTTCTCAAAAAATAATAATAATAAAAATTATAGTGTGAAGAACATTTTAATATTCAAAGATCCATTTTTTTCAGATTATGCAATCTTTTGAGGAATGAAAAAGGTTTTCTTTATTGAACCTTGTTTGGCAAAAAAGAACCTATATTTTTTTAGTGTACAGCCAACAAAAGAAAGAAAACAAACCCCCCATAGACACAGATCAAACAAATAAATAAATTAAACAACAAGACTAAATATTCTACAGGAAAGAATATTTTAAATCAATGTTTCCCCTCAATATGATGTATTAATGCATATAAAACGCATGCTCTCTTTTTCCTACTCTTTCTCTCATATGCGCACAAGCATAGAGGCACACACTTACATACAGAACCATACACATTCACAAAACATGTTTCCAGCAAATCCCCACAACTGTATCAATATATATTTTTCTGTGACAGAAAAGAAGTTAATGGCATTGGAAAACAGAAAAATGTTAATGACATTTCTTTATAATAAGGTAAAAACAGCTGTAAACTTGTAGACAAGATAAGCACTGACATTCTGTTAATTATTTGTGTAATACCAGTAGCTCATATAAATTAATAACCAATGTAAAGTCCTAATAAATAAAAATCTTGATTTAAAATTTTCTTAGCCTGATTAAAACATAATACGGTTGACAACTGAAAAAAATAAGCATTCATTGTTTGATACCAACAGGACAGCCTATATTTCATGGATCACTACTTAAGTCTTGGTATTGGTAAAAATGCTGCTGCTGAACACTGTTGAGTGAAGCAAAGACTCTACATACGCTCAATCAATCAATAAATCAATACAGTATCGCTCTATCTCTTTATCTCACTTCTCCAGGAACTGCATCAATAGCTAAACAGTTGTAGGTACTAAAACTATGTTTGGAAAGATGCATCAAATGAAAATAGTCCTAAAAATTAGCCTTTTATTGACTAAAACTGACACATTCGATGAAAGAAAACACTGTCTTTAGGTTGTAATCATAATATAAGTGGCATAATGTGGCATTAAGTTATAAGAAAATTACTTTACAATAAGATTTTATTAGTTGATCATAGTCAATGTATTTAATAACATGAACTAATAATGAACAATATTTTTACAGCACTTATTAATCATAGTTCTGCATTTACTAATGCATTATTAAAATCCAAATTCAAGCTTTTTAACATAGGTTAACATGACCTAACAATGAACAACTTTTTTCATTAACCAATGTTAATAAAAATTAATAAATGTTGTAATAAATGTATTGTTCATTGGTTGTTCATATTAGCAAATACAGTACCTAACAGTAAATAATTCAACCAAATTATTATTATGTTACCAAATTATCTACACCCATCATTAATTGTTTTATTATTGTTATTTTTTCACAAAAAATCAAAATGTTTTACAGGTTTGTCTCATAAATTGTGTGCGACGTTTTGGCTAAAGGAGGCAGTTACAAGTTTCTGCTTCCAGATGCTTTGATTTTCAGGTTGCGCACAGTCCACTTAAGAGAACCACCAACCTGGAATAAGCTGTTCCTCATGGGGGAACAAAGAGGGTGCTTCAAATTCCAGTCTGTCATTTTGATCTTGTGAAGCACATTGCTGAATTGCTTTTTATAGAGGTGACTTGATGCAAACTACTTATTTTAGAAAAGGACAGACTGCGACAGCATCCACTTCAGAGTCCATTTTTCAAAAACAGAGCTTCACAGGGAAGAAATGTATGGCGCCAAATATCTGCTTAGCAACAACATTTTAGGAATCAATGACACATGATTGAGTTAAAACTAAGGCGTGATTATTTAATATATTATTTAATGAAGTGTTATCTTGCTAAGAACTAAACATAAATCAAAACGCTGCTATGATTAAAATAATTGCTCATTTGTTAACAGACATGCATTTGTGGTAAACTTAATACACACACACACACACACACACACACACACACACACACACACACACACACACACACACACACACACACACACAAAATGTAATCAGAAAATGTAGAAATATTTTTTATTCTGCCTTTTGCAGTGCATCTATTGTCTTTTTTCAAAGCTATAGAATTAGCTTGTGGTTTAAACAGTCATGTATGACTCTCAAGCATTGCTGTGCCTGATGGGAAAATTCCACCACCACGCTCTTAATTATATAGAACAGCATGAGTGTCATATTTCAGTAATCAATCACCCTTCATTATTATAACCAAGGATGCAATATCTAGAGAAAGCCCTCTGTTAGTATTCCTTTTCACTGGCAGTTATAGGCTGGCAGAAACAAAATGATATTAGAAGATTATGAAAGATATGTTTGCTCAAATTGGCTTCACAAGATTATAACGTGCTCAAACTGCAATACAGTAATCTTTATACAAGTTTAGATTCCTTCACCTACATTTTTCAGTATATAAAACTGCTTTTTATTACAAGATAATAAAATTCCAACAAGGGCGACATGGTGGCTCAGTGGTTAGCACTGTCGCCTCACAACTAGAAGTCCTCTGGATGCTCCGGTTTCCCCCCGCAGTCTAAAGACATGCGGTATAGGTGAACTTAATAATCTAAATTGGCTGTACTGTATGTGTTTGAATGCAGTAGGTGTTTTCCAGTACTGGGTTGCAGCTGGAAGGTCATCCGCTGTGTAAAACATATGCTGGAATACTTGGCGGTTCATTCCGCTGTGGTGACCCCTGATGAATAAAGAAATTAGGCCGAAGGAAAATGAATGAATTAATAACTCCAACATTTACTATACAATCATGAGCAAATTGAAACTTGCTTACAATTTTGTTAACCATTCGTTACTTATGGCTAACAGAGATTCATAACCCATCATTAGTTATTGTAGTATGACTTGTAATAATGTTAATCAGAATATCCAAGTGCATCTCTTCATGTTTGAGGTTTAACACACACGTCCACTGCAGGATGCGTGATTCCACGTGTCTGAAATTAGTGCTAATATATGCATTTGATCAAATGTGTGATTTAGCAGTAACCTTGTCCTGACAAAATGAAATCATTAACGTGTCTGAAGATGGAATGAATGTTTAATGATATGTTTCCATTTACATAAGCAGCCTTTTAACTTGATTTAGTTCTCCTGCAAACTAAATATGACCTGCAGATTGCATCGTTGCAGACATTGATAGACCAACTACCGCAATCCCCTGGACATTAGTATGTAGAGTGTGAGCTATTTAAAATGGGTATGTTGATAGGATCAGCTGTTCGTAACAGCTTCCCATTTTAAAACTTATCAAGCCTCAGCTCTCTATCACAGAGTAATCATGTGCAGGCTAATAGGTTAATGCCAGCTACCTTAATATTTTGATAAATATGGTGATGTTGCACTACAGCTGAAATTGATAGATGGCTTGATAACCTGTTCTAAATAATAAGCCACGTATCAGCTCTCTTTTATGGTTTGTACTAGTGACTGGAGGCCTAAGAAAGACTGTGTTTAGCTGTGAGCTACTGGAATTGTGACACTTCCAGATTTTTGGAGGGGATACCCATTACTTCTCTCAGGCTTGCCAGCCACCTTACTGTATTTTTACCCCTCGGCTTCATGATTCTTTGGCATGCTGCCTTCCTGGAGTTAATGGCTGTGAAAACTGGGAAAAAAGCCCTTTGTTGTTAGAATATGGAGGTAGGAAGGCATCAAGGAACATCTGAATTCATAACAGTGCTTTTTTCCGAGTTGGCTTTTGAAGGCAATGCAGAAGTGGATCCTAAAATATCTCCTAATATACTGTGTGGTTCACCGGTGGTGAAGAGAATGATGAAGTCTTTCAATATTTTCCTATTTCATCAACTTTTTAGTCAATTTCTTTAAAGAAATAGGCATTGTATGAATACACGAAAGCTTGTCTGAATTCAGTTTGCATACTGTAAAAGGGCCTTAAATTGAGTTGTATTTACTTTATTTACTAGATGTAGATCTTTAATTCGTATAGTATTTTACAATGCAAGGTGGTTTATGGTTGGTGAATTGATTGGTGTGACTGAAAATTATTCGTAAATACATGTTATCCCCAGAAGGGCATTAATAAACATTTGAATCCAGTGTCTCCATAACAGTACGTATATAAGTAACTAGAAACATGTTACACATAGCATTTTAAAATTGTAATGCATACAAGATAATATTTTGATTATTATAGTAGAGGGAGCACCTCAAATAAATTAAAGTATCAGATTGTTTTAATTTTTATTTTATTTCATTATTTTATTTTATTTTTTAACAATTAAAGCTTCCTGCACTTTTCCAATATGTTCAGGTCTTTGTTAGTTCAAACTTTTACTAGCACCTTCATACAAATGAATCATGTGCATTTTGTCTGTAAAGCTAGCTCTGTAATGAATAGAAAAATATCTAGACTTTCAGATGAGGCGTTTACCACACAGTCATAGTTTACTGACAAGCTAGGTAATATTACTATGTTATATCCCTGATAATTTACTGATACCGATATAAGACTGATACATTGTTATCCAATGCAATTTCACTGCAGTTGGTAATTTTTGGATTTAAAGGCTATTTTGTATGATCTTATTCATTTTAGTACAATTTGCTCATCCTTTGATAAGGGGTAGGGTTAAATTTGAGGCTGGGGTCCCATCTCCTTAAAAAATAGAATAAAATTAGATGAATTCATACAAATAAATTTACTATTTTACGTACTGTCAGAAAAATGGCCATGTTTCCTTGAGATATCAGGCTGTGTTATTGAGACAGCCCAGATGTCTCTAAGTTTTATAGTTCATCTGTAAATGCTTCCCATTTACCAGATAATCTGGGCTGAATTTCCAAACTGTTTGTGGTCCTGGGCCAGATTGTCGAGAAGCACAAATTTGGAATAAATATGCTTAGAACTCATGTAGTGTGAGCCTGGCTTTATCTATTGTTTTTTGAAGGCAATGTATACTGTATGTACTTTAGATGCTTTGTGGTTTAAAATATCCCATAGCCCTGTCTTGTTCAATATACATTTTCTTTCTTTTTTCATTTTTCAGCATTTGAAATCCTTTTTTTTTTTTTTTTTTTTTTTGCTAAATAACCACCATACAAAAGCATCAGTGTTTGGATAAAGGTCCCCAGTGTGTGCATAGACATGTGGTCACAATTACCATTCTTCAGTGAATGTCTATGGGCTAAATTTAGTCTTATTAATAAAGATCCATACTACTGTGAATTTCACATGAGGGAGAAAGATTTCAGCTGCCGATTATCAGTGGTTATCAGCTGAGAGATATGGGCCAGTAGGGCCCTTCTGCACCTACTGGTAGGCTCAGAAGGTTGTTATCATCCATCCACATGGTTAATCAGCTAGATCACTTACGGCTATAGTCGGAAGTTAACGATAATTATTTATATTATTTATTCAATTTCCCATTAATTGTATTTTATTAACGTCTACCCCTACCCCAAGCCTAAACCCAACCATTTCAGTAATGTAAAAACAGATGTGGATCTGGAGTTTTCTCTGTTTGTATAGCTGATTAACCATGTGGATGGATGATAACAGCCTTCTGAGCCTATGTATGTAGTTTCAGAATTCAAAATGCAATCGTCCTGTCATTTTTGTGATTGTATTACTTCATCTCATTAGTACAACCATTTCTTAATTTTTTGTTTAAGTTCCATTTCCAGTTATGAATTGTTCTCCAACATCAACATTTTGTTTCTTTATTCATGGTTCAGGACCATTTCTTTACAGCTATATTTATCAGCCATAAATATTAGATTCTGAACTAGTCTCATCTCCATCTACAGTCTGATATCCCTACTTTTAAATATTTTGTCTAGGTCAGGGGTGTCTAATCCTGCTCCTGGAGGGCCAATGTCCTTCAGATTTTGGCTGCAATCAGGAAAACACTTTCCTGGATGTTTCTAGAAATCCTGCAGTCACTGATTAGCTGTATTTTTAAATTAGACACTAAACTCTGCAAGACAGTGGCTCTTCAGAAACAGGTTTGGACACCCCTGGTCTCAAGACTTCATAGGCTTCTTGCCCAGTGCCAAATGATGTCATATTTCTTGAGTGCTAGTCGAGTCAGCGGTCACAAGTGCAGCTAATCTCAATTTCTTCTCCGTAAAGCTCAAATTTATCTGAGCAGCTGAAATTTATTTAGCAGCTGACATGATTTTGATGTTCGGTTCTAGTCTCGTTTTTTAATATTCCCCTGTGACTTTCTCCGGCAGATGGATCACACCTTAACACTGCCATTATCTGAGTTTTTTAAAGGCAGTTTATATGTAGAATTTTTGCTGTCTACCCACAACCCTCCAATCTAAATTCTAAGAACAGCAATTTTTTTAAATAAACTGACTGTAAAAATCGAATTGACTTTTACTATTTCTTAGGGCTGCACAATATCTTGTTTCAGCATCGATATTGCAATGTGTGCTTTTGCAATAGTCACATTGCAGTATCCACAATGTTGAGATTATAGTTGATCAGCAGTTAGGATTGTACAGTTTTATTTTACATCACATTTAATTATTCAGTTAATGTACCTGAGTATCTGACAACTGTTCCACTCTTTGGAAAACCGTAAAGCATTCATTCATTCATTCATTCATTCATTCATTCAGATGTTCAGTCATTTTCTTTTCGGCTTAGTCCCTTTTTTAATCTGGGGTCACCACAGTAGAATGAACCACCAACTTATGCAGCATATGTTTTACGCAGCAGATGCCCTTCCAGCTGCAACCCATCACTGGAAAACTACCATAACACACTCATTCACACACATACACTACGGACAATTTAGCCTAACCAATTTACCTGTACTGCATGTCTGTAGACTTGTGGGTGAAACCGTTGCACCCGGAGGAAACCCACGCGAACGCAAGGAAAACATGCAAACTCCACACAGAAATGCCAACTGAACCAGCCGAGGCTTGAACCAGCGACCTTCTTGCTGTGAGGGGACAGTGCTACCTACTTTGCCACTGCATCGCCCTACCATAAAGCATTACTATTAGGGATGTCCCGATACAACATTTTAACTTCCGATACGATACCGATATTGCAGCCATCAGTCCGATACCGATACCGATATAAATCCGATATTAGCACAAATTATGAATACTTTACTTTAACCTACAGTATTTTGTTGAGTCGAATGTATGAACGGCTATCAAACTGAGAACAAGTCAGCAACAGTAAGTATGGAAAACTATTAGTTGCATAATTGTGAACTTTTACATAAGAATATATAAAAAGAATTAAATAATAAATATTAAGACCCTGAAAAATATCTTAATTGAATAAACAAAGATAATTTTTTTAAAGTGCAAAATGCTAATCAAAGGTCACTTTAGTTATTAATTTTTTACCATCAGCAAAGAGTAGAAACTGCTGAGAGCAGGAACATAAGAAAAAAAATATTGTTAATTGAACAACTGCTAAAGGTTCAGTGTCAGGGGTAAACATGGGAATGTCTCTAATAAAAATTTCTTTCTGCCCCAAAAGTAATACCATTCTTTCTTTTAAACTGTAATGGCCCTCAGCAATAGAATGATTTCTTATTCTTATTTAACAGACAGTTAAAACAACAAAAATGTTTAGCATTTTACATGACACTGTTCCTTTCAGAGTGTTTAAGTAAAAAAATGAAATAAAGAATAAAAAATCCACTATTTCACTCCTACTATCCATGTGCACCACTGACAGGTCAAATCTGCTCCCTCTCTAGTCTTGGTGCTGCTGAGAGATTAAGATTGAAAGTTTGCGTATAAAATATTGAAGAAACGCAGCTATAGAAAGCAAAATCCGGGACATGTTCGGCGATTTAGAAATCTTGGCTGAATGCAATTTTTAAGTCCAAAATAAAGGACATGTCCGGGAAAAAGATAATGTATTGTAGGCTTTTTTCCCGGGTGTCCTCGCGCTCTTCTCAAAGCTAAAGTCAGAGCAGGTGTCCAGCTGTGTGTCTGCTGCAGCAGCAGAGCCCGCGAGTCTGTGGCGGAGAATTAGGTATCACACTGGATGAACCACGATATGCCATGACCGAATTGAGGTTTGCACGATGTGCGCTACATCGCCATTATGTGCCTTATGTTGCTTAGCAGCCTTATGCAAAACAATGTAAAGATCGCTTGACGTAAAGTAAATAAACCAGTAACGTTAGAGAAGTGCCGTTGTTGATAGCGTCAGCGTGTACTACCGTCACAATAGATTTCTATCGTAATACACCATAACTTAGTGTGAAGAGCATGTTAAATCTTAGAGACTTTGCTAGCAGGCAGTGTTGTGATCACGTGGGCTTTGCCTGCTGGCTCTGGACGCTGCTGGATAGAATAGCTGTAACGGAGTTTAGAGAGTATCGAACTGCTTATATCGGAGAT
Source organism: Danio rerio (assembly GCF_052040795.2). Classification (NCBI taxonomy): domain Eukaryota; kingdom Metazoa; phylum Chordata; class Actinopteri; order Cypriniformes; family Danionidae; genus Danio; species Danio rerio. The sequence continues at coordinate 25,689,417 of NC_141033.1, forward strand.
TTTTAACGCAGTCCGATATAGTTTTTTGGACTGATATCGGACGAATTTCCGATATCAATATCGGATCGGAACATCCCTAACTACTATCTTATTTATTTATGCTTGCAATTTGATTCACTCTGCTACAGGATTTTTCTAATCGATCTAAACTAAAGATTTAAAGATCTATTCCAAATGGAGTTATTTAAGTCATCTGCTGAAATTGTATTCAGATCGCAAAAAATTTAAATATCGTAAGGTCAGATGTTTCCAATATGATGCAGCTCTACTACTGTTTTATCCCTTGTTATGCAGAAAAGCTTACAGTAGTTAGATTGATTTTATGTCATTTTATGAAGAAGACCTAGTAATTTAATTAATTTTTTAAGAAAACAACACAAAAGTTACATTATACATTTTTTTTATATTGTTGTGGTTTGATGCTGTCATTATTGTGATTATAGGGTATATGCCTAAACATGCTAATGGGACTTTTAATTTGCCAGTAACCTGGGTTAAGCGCTTCCGGTGAACTGTATGCCAATGCAAAAACCGGCGCGTTTAAGGTCTGTTTTCTTTAAAAATCAGCGATCTTCACTAGCTGAGTGATATATAAAGTGGGTCCTAGATTGTACAAGAAGCACTGCATTAAATTACATTTCCCCTGCCATGTCTTTATAATATGAGCATTTATTTTACCCCAGTATATTAAATGGAGCTTCTGCGCTAGCCTGCAGATTCTAACGGGGGCGTGCGAGTAAACGGCTTTTTGTCTCGTTTTACCCTTAAGCAACTAAATGAATGCCAAAGTTTCTTTAACTGAATGTATTTTAATGACATTACAACATTGATGCTGTAAAAAGAACCGCAAAAAATGTAAAAAAGTTCACAATAACAGGTCACCGGAAGTTTATCAGTATGGGAAAAACACTAGCTCGGCATATACCCTATTAGTCTCTTTTTGAGCATTGCAAATTTTGTATACAGTATATTGTTTTACCAAAAATAATTTGTAATAATTGATTTATATTTAGTCATTTCTAACATTTAATTTTGGCAAATTGAGCTAAAAACACTCAATTTTTTTTGTTCACATACATGGTGTAGCCAATTTTGCCAATAGAAAAAAACACAAGTAATCAGTTCTTTAAAGATTGATTTTTTTTAACTTATTTTACATTTTTTTGTTCGTTTGAATATTTTTCATAAAAAAGTTATTTTATAGTAAAACTGCATCACAGATGGTAGAAGAATCTTCCATTTTCTATTTTTTCTTTCAACATTTAAATCCAATTCTTTAGAGAAAGAATCCCTACATACACCTTTCTTGCCACTATTAACTACATTGCCCTCTTGCAAAAAAATGTTTACATCAAATTAGATTTTTCAATTACTGTACCTGAACATCTGACAACTGTTCAACTCTTTGTAAAACCATAAGGCACTGCTTATTTAACCTTTATCTTATTTATATATGTTTGCGATTTGTTTAATTCACTCTGCTACAAGATTATTCCAATTAATCCAAAGTAAAGATTTAAAGATCCATTCCAAATGGAGCAATTCAAGTCATCTGCAGAAATTGTATTTATATAATTTTATGATGAGACCTATTAGTTTATTTTTTAGAAAACAACAAAAAATTTATTATACATTTTTCTACCATTGTTGGGATTTGTTGTCGCCAATATAGTGATTATTTGTCCCTTTGGTTGAGTATTGCAATTTACAAATATATATATAACACATGTTATCAATGTTATCACATGTAATCAATACAAAGTTCTATTAAGATAGACTTTTTAAATAACTTCTTTTAATTTGTTTTTCAGTTTGAATAGTTTTCATAAAGTTAATAAAGTTATTTTACAGTTTAACTGCTTCAAAGTTGGTAGAAAGAATGTTTCCATTTTTTTTTTCAACATTTAATTCCATTTCTTTAGAGAAAGAATCCCTATGGAGTTACACACACCTTTCTCTCCATTATTAACTACAAAGCCCACTTGAAAAAAAAAAAAAAAAAACCTGACAGGTTTTGTGTTCTGCCAGGATATTTTTGGTTCCCCCCATGTTGTCTGGTTTCCTCAGCAGCATAGCTGGCAAAGGCCACTTGTGTTTGCTGTGAGATATACAGTGAACTGTGCTGCATAGATTGTCCCTGAAACTCCTGCTGGAACAAAGAGATCCCAAGTGTCTTTGTTTCTCTGGCTGGATGGCAGGTTTCTTTTCTTCTTGCTGTTACAGCGACACCTTCTAAAAATGGGATGCCCGTGCACTTGCTGTGAGATTCAGTGAGTAACACTCTCCTGTGAGCCTGTTTGGCGACTTGATGAAACACCACTCTTTGGGGAGATGGGCTGTAGCTGACAGTGTCCTTGTGCTCCCAGAATAATTTGCATGCGTTTGCTCAATATTATACATGTGGCAGATGTTATTGCAGAATTGAGCATGTGATTTTATTTTTAAATATATTTTGGGACTTAGATGTGTCACTTTGCTCTTCGTTGCACTAATTTGTGGATCCTGAGCAAAGCAGGAGCAGAAATCATATCATCTTTTTTTTTTTGCGCATGACAAGCACATCCTCGTTTTCTTATTCATGCATAATATGAGCCCTCCGGCAAAAGTTCAATTAAGGAATCTTCTTATGATTGGGGGGAGCGCTTAAACTGTAATGGAGAAAAGAAATTTGCTAAAAAGCATGTCAGAATGATTTTAGGCATTTTTTGTATTTCTGTCTTTGTGTTACTGATACTGAGCTATCAATAGCTTTGTAAATACAACCCAACTGTGCGCAGTCTGTAATCTGTGCTGTGTGCATACATGCATGTTTATGAATGAGTCAGTTTATACTCAAACTGATGAAAACCAATTGATTTCTGACACTGAAGTCTGTAAAATCCATCTCTACAATCACATCAGTTATTTCAGCGTCTCTAACTCTTTTCTTATCTTTACTATTTATAGTCATAAACGTAATGATGTTTATGACCATAAACATCATTGAACATTATACTTCAATGATGTCATTGAAGAATAATTTTTAATTCCTCCAAGAATCTTTCAGTGTTTAAAAGACCAAATTATTTATCATAATGGAGAACAGTTTAATGATTTAAAGAATCACAAATAAATTAATAAACACATAAATTAATGAATGAAGAATACAGTAAATAATAAAACATGGATATTAATGGTTTCTAATGGAAGAATCAATGACAATAAAAACTCTCATTTTTAGCAATCTACAGGGGTTAGTCTGTGATTTTATTGCTGTCAGAATCAATACAGTCTGTATTTTTCTCTCGACACTTGCATAAAAATCCCCAGTCAAATTACCCACTGGTTATAAAAAATAGAAACACTAAGGTTGTGTGGTAATTTAATTGCCATCCGTATCCACATCTCTGAGTTTACAAGAGGGATGAAGCCAAAAGTCATTTAGTAAATCCTTTTTGATCACTGTCAAGCACCATACAGTAACTATTGCGCTTGGCAGTAATTTGCATGCATTTTAAAGATGGACGCATTCACCATTGAAATGCTGGAAAGTATTTTTAGTTACAACACGAGAACAAAACTCCCCTACTGAGAGTGGAAGTGATGAAAAATGAAAAGAAAAGCACATAATAATCTAAAATAGGCCATTATTATTGAAGCAACAGGAATGCAATACAATTTTAAAATGTATATTCATTTAAAATGATATACATAAACAATATAAATCAAGCATGTCAAGTCAAATCAAACCACTTGATTCACAGGCTACCTCTGAATTCATACATTTCTGAAATATATTTATGATCCTGGATCACAAACGCAGTTTAATGTTGCATGAGTATATTTATAGCCAAAATGACATCATATCAGTCAAAATTATAGATTTTTCTTTCATGCCAAAAAAATCGTTAGAATATCAAGTTAAGATCATGTAGTTTTTTAATACATATAATTTGATACTCTTTTCTTGATTTTAATTTTAAAAGTTGTTTGGTAATGAAAATGAGAAATAATAATTTAAAGTTTTTCGAAAAAATTATTTTTTTAAACTAGCTTTATATTTTAATATTTAACAAAATAACTTTTTATTGTAATATAAATTATTTATTGAATATGATTACTGAAATACACTTTACCGGCCACTTTATTCGGTACATCTTACAAGTACTGGGTTGGACCCCCCTTTGCCTTCAGAACTGCCTTAATCCTTCATGGCAGAGATTCAACAAGGTACTGAAAATATTTCTCAGAGATTTTGGTCCATATTGACTTGAGAGCATCCCGTAGTTGCTGCAGATTTGTTGGCTGCACATCCATGATGCAAATTTCCCATTTCACCACACAATGTATTGGATTAAGATCTGGTGACTGTGGAGGCCATTTGATACAGTGAACTCATTGTCATGTTCAAGAAACCAGTCTGAGATGATTCACGCTTTATGACATGTTGCATTATCTTGCTGAAAGAAGCCATCAGAAGATGGGTACACTATGGTCATAAAAAAATGGACATGGTCAGCAACAATACTCAGGTAGGCTGTGGCTTTGACATGATGCTCAATTGGTACTATTGGGCCGAATGTGTGCCATGAAAGTATCCCCCACACCATTACACGACCACCAGCAGCCTGAACCGTTGATACAAGACAGGTTGGATCCATGCTTTCATGTTGTTGATGCCAAATTCTGACCCTACCATCTGAATGTCACAGAAGAAATCAAGACTCATTAGTCCAGGCAACCTTTTTCCAATAATCTATTGTCCAATTTCCATGAGCCTGTGCAAATTATAGTTTCCTGTTCTTAGCTGACAGGAGTGGCACCTGCTGTGGTCTTCTGCTGCTGTAGCCCACCTGCCTAAAGGTTGGATGTTTTGTGCGTTCAGAGATGCTCTTCTGCTTACCTCAGTTGTAACGAGTGGTTATGTGAGTTACTGTTGCCTTCTTTCAGTTCGAACCAGTCTGGCCATTCTCCTCTGACCTCTGGCATCAACAAGACATTTGTGGCCACACAACTGCTGCTCCCTAGATATTTTCTTTTTTTTCAGACCATTCTCTGTAAACCCTAGAGATGGTTGTGTGTGTAAATCCTAGTAGATCAGCAGTTTCTGAAATACTCCGACCAGCCTGTCTGGCACCAACAATCATGTGATGTTTAAACTTAAATCACCTTTCTTAACCATTCTGATGCTTTGAGCTGCAGCAGTTCATCTTGACCATGTCCGCATGCCCAAATGCATTGAGTTGCTGCCATGTGATTGGCTGATCCTGTATCATCTTTTTTCATCATTATATCTTTGAATAACACTTACTGTACATGAGTGTTTTCGAGACGCAGTGTAATACAATACCAATTTTCCACCTGCTGGGTGAAATTTGCTTTCTGGTATAAACAAGCGAATTTACTATCTTTGATATTCCAAAACATGATTAAATGATAATTACGTTTAAAAGCCCCGTTGTAATATATTAGCTCTCCTAATTCGTTTAGCAGCAATCTAACTTTGTTATGGCACCCCTGAAAGGTGCAGGACCCGACTGTGTGGACATCTGCCGAGCAGTTCTCCTTCAGACCTCAGAGTCTTTACACAACTAAAGAGGAGCAGTGCAGCACACGTCACACACACTTTTATTAGAAAACAAGACAGGGTGTTCTTCATAGAGGTTAAACATTACTATTCAGTGTCTTTTCCTGCCCCTTAAGAGGCATCATTCAGCTGTTGTTCAGCCATTATAACGCATTTGTTGTGGAGATATGAATGCTTTACATTAGCCTGTTTAACTTTGAAGCATCTGTTTTAAGGTCATATGTGTTGTACTGGTTCAATGGTTCAGTAGCTTGAGATGTAAATATTACCTTTGACTGCACTATAAAAAATATGTACATCCCCGCTGGGCCACTAAGGTTAATTAAGTAATGTAAATGAGGGTGATGCATGATGATGGAGGGAGGAAATGAAAAGAAAAGGAGTTTCTGATGGTAATGACTTTGGGAAGATTTGTTGAGATAAAACAATATTAATATTCAGAAAATGAAATGAGTTTCTCAAACTCATTTGAAACAATTTTATGAAACCTGTCGTAAAATGATTCTCAGTCTTGGGGAGTGTAAAGTTTCAGTTGCAAAATATTGCATTCACATGTGAATTTGATTTATTCAGTAATACTAATATCACTGAATATGCTATTTGGTGTGTGTGTGTGTGTGTGTGTGTGTGTGTGTGTGTGTGTGTGTGTGTGTGTGTGTGTGTGTGTGTGTGTGTGTGTTGTGCCTTTTATAGAATAACTGCAAAAAAAATCCATCATCTAATGCACTCTTGAAAACCTCCACATCCACATTTTTGTAACCCTTCATGAACAGTCATATCATGCCTATGATAGCATATCACAGGGTTGCTCAACTCTATTCCTAAAGATCTACCTTCCTGTAGTTCAGCTGCAACTGTGATCAAACACACCTGTCTTTAATTACCTAGTGCTCTTTAGATCTTTCTTAAGCTGCGGTCACACTGGGCTTTTCCTCCCATAGACTTAAATTCATACGCACGCGAATGCGCCAGACCGGAAACGCAGGGTCATATGTCAAATTTTGCAGGTTGCTGCGGTGCAAAGTTCAAGCTTGGTGAACTCTGACCTGCGAAATCGCATTACTTGACTGCGTGAGACCAATTGAAGATCAAAACATGACCTCTCTGGACAGAAGTTTAAAACATGGAGCAATCGCTCGCTTTTTTTTATGTCTAATAATCTTGTTTAATCCCGCCCCTTTTTGCAGCATCGTACGAAAGGATTTCGTACACACAAACTCTAGTGTGACCGCAGCTTACATTGGTTTAGTTGTGTTCAACGAAGGTTGAAGCTGAACTCTGCAGTAAGGTAGATCTCCTGGAACCAGACTGAGCACCCCTGGTATATTATAGAAAATATTATAAAATATTAAGAAAGAACAACAGACCTTTTTTCCTCATCAGTTTTCTCTTGACATGCACTGATTTATGCAAGGTAACATACTTGAGTAATTTTAAGGGGCATTTGTTATTTTGGAAAGGCTATTTTTATGGGTAACTTATTAATAATCACTGTGTCTTTAATGTCATTCAATGTAACATATTACTTTAAATAGGCAGAATATGTGCCCAGGGCTACATTTTTGAGAACAGAGAAATATGTACTGAGTATTATGTGTGCTAGTAGTTTTCACAAATCCATACTCCCAATAAGCCTGTGTTGATATTAGTTCATGACATTAATTTAGCAGGTATTTGCTTTCGTAGTACCTCCAGTTATAATCATTGTAATAAACATTTTTTTTAGGTAAACACTACACAATCAACAAAACTTAGAGACTAATCTAAACTAATCTGAACTGTGTGATTAATTCTAATGCTCAGCACAAAAAATAAAAAATAAATAAAAAATACAATGTGCGCAAACTTAAAAAGGGCCAGACTAATACTTTTCTTTTGTTTTTATATTGTATGGAATTGTGACAGCCATAATAAATTTAGTTTAGGTCTACAGCGGCAGTTATCTTGTCTGTGAAAATGGGTGAAGTCTAACAGTGTTAACACTAGAACCACCATGGGGTCAATTTTACCCATCACTGTTATTCAAATGTACATAACAGACCTTCAATAAAACATTCAAGCCTCACAGTCATTGACTTTACCTAAAATTGCCTTATTTACAATTCCCAGATTTTAAAAATTGTTTAGATCAAAGTAGATTAAAAAGTGGGACATTTATACATACAAGCTCCAGTGTGGGTCAAATTTACAAACTATAAAAAATGCTTGTATTTATGCACTGCTTATGTTTGAAATTACTCACCAATGACTTTAACTTTCAATTTTACTCACAGAATCAGTAGTTATAATGAATAAAATCACAATGAAAAAAAAAGACAATTTGTAGAGCTATTAAAAACACAAACTGCAAGGAATGATGGAGGTTTGGAGAAATATGTTATGCATCAGAGTATGATGGCTCAAATTTAGATACCTACTCATAACCTGCTCCTAAAATAATCTTGTCATCCTGAAAAAATTATTTCATTAGTCTAAAAACTTTGTTAGCTGGCGAAAAACAGTGAAATAGAATGTTTTTTTTTAGCAATTTCTAAACAAAATTTGTGCTGGGTAAAATTTACTCGCATTGGCGATTTTAGGAATATTTAACCTTTGGCGGTTCTTGTGTTAAATATCAGGAATAGAAACTTTTAACAAAAAACAATAAAGGTGGTCCTTGCTCTAATAGTAATATCAGTGAAATAGAGAAAAACATAGTAAAAAAACACCTTAGAATCTTTTCCTCTGGCACATACTGTACAGGGCAACACTGCCCTGCAAAGGCAAAGTGCAGTATCTACACTGAATCACTGAAACTGTACAAAATGCCTTCACATTTTTTTTCTTTTTTACAACAGCTTGGGATTTGTACTTACTTGTTTTTCTGAAATGGAAAGAAACTGAACCTGGAGACTTTGTCGAAAGACAGAACAGATGTCAAAGATCCTCTTCTTGACTTTCACTCAATTTTTGCCAACTGTGTAGTTACTGCACTTTGCCTTTGAAGGGCAGAACAGTTCACAATCTGATGTCATTAAATCTTCATCTTCTCTAAACTGAAAATGTCCTAATTGGGTTTTATTACAGTTCAAGTATATCCTTCAAAGTAGGATTTGTGTTTTAAAACAGAGCCATTAAATCTCACAGAGCTTTGACAGCTCATATTGCCTCAGTTCTTTGTTCATCTGTGTTCTGATGGATCACAATAAAGCTGCTCTTCCTGTGAGCTTTTCTGAATGGCATGAGTTCTGTGAATATTATCCATGGGTTTGACTTAAAATGTACAATTAGTCCAAACTAAATGACACATCTTTCACATTTCCAATTGTCTCCTCTATATCAATTTTCATGTCATATCATTTTAAAAATAAGCCTTTGTATGCTTGTATGAGTGTGTTAGAGGAGCACAGAGCAATTGTGGACCGATTATGTTACAGATTACAGAGATAAAGTGAACACAAAGAGATGATGGCAGAAGGGAGATGTAACAAGTAACCTTGAAATTATTTTTGGGTTGCAAATGTATTTTGCTAGAACAAAAGAGTGATCTGGCTTTTTTTTTTCATGCCAGATTATCCTAATGTGGGCGATTTTGAATTTTCATGTTCCACAGGGTCCTGGTGGTCAGGTCAGACTGATGTAATTTACAATGTGAATGTCATTTTCAGTTAAAAGTTTCATTTTCCAGCCAGCGGGATGTTATCTTCAGAGAGACGATGAGCCTGTAAAGTTCAGTAAGGATGGATTTTTGATGGATTTGTTAGAAAAGGTCAATCAAGCAGTGCAGAATGAATTTATATATGAGGACAATACTTTAATATAATAAAAAAAATAACATATATGCCTTTTTTCTGGTTAATTTGTGATCAACATCAGATTGTTAACGTCTCATTCAGTTTGCTTTTGTCAATTAAATTTAACCCAGTTAGGTTTAATTAAACAAAGGTCACAAAATTCAATCTACAATATATCATTGAACTTCAATCATAGAGAAACTTCTTGAATTCATTCTGAATATTTTTCAGCTTATTGTAATAGGGGTAACACAGAGAAGAGATTTAGATGTTTTTTAAATTAAATTAATTGCTTTTTTATTCTAAACCTTTGAATGACCTATGATTGTTGATAAGCCATTGACCGCTAACTCTTTAAACAAGTTGACCTGAACTGTTTTATGTAATGGCGTAAGAGTGGAGAGCAGAACAAAGAAGCCAAACTAAAATTTAAGCCTGAATCTTCTCTATTATCCTGCGATACTCATTCCACAGAGCCACTCGCCCTTGAAATTGTTATATGTATCAACTAAAAGGCCATTTGTGGACCTTTTGGTCTTTAACTCACTCAATAAGATCAGATCACCAGCTCTCAAATGGCACCCAGAGACTTTTGTTAGTTAGGGTTGTCAGGCATGCATGACATACTCAAGAGATGGCTTTCATTGTGGATGAGGGTCATTCAAAATCAATCAAATCCGAAAACACTCTGTTTTACAGCACTTTTTATTTTCATGTAGCATATGTTTATTTTGTCAGTTCAGTAAAATCACAGCAAGATGCAAAAAAAAAAAAAAAAAAAAAAGGAATACAGCAGCTTTGAATTTTGTGTGATCAAACCTTTTTCTGTGCAAATAGAGAAATGAGTAGAATATGAAAATGTTCCCTGAGGATTACAGTGCGATATGTGTACACTTTAGTGTACTGTATATTTACACTTACTGGACACTTTATTAGGAACACCTGTCCAACTGCTCTTTAACCCAAATTTCTAATCAGCCAATCACATGGCAGCAACTCAATGCATTTAGGCATGTAGACATGGTCAAGACAGTCTGCTACTGTTCAAATCCAGCATCAGAATGGGGCAGAAAGGTGATTTAAGTAACTTTGGCATGGTTGTTGATGCCAGACAGGCTGGTTTGAGTATTTTAGAAACTGCTGATCTACTGGGATTTTCACGCACAATCTTCTCTAGAGTTTACAGAGAATGGTGTGAAAAAAAAATATATATATATATATCCAGTGAGCGCCAGTTCTATGGCCACAAATGTCTTGTTGATGCCAGAGGTCAGAGAAGAATGGCAAGAATGGTTTGAGCTGATAGAAAATCAACAGTATCTCAAATAACCACTTGTTACAACTGAGGTATGCAGAAGTGCATCGTGTGACGACTTTTTCGGATGGGCTACAGCAGCAGAAGACCACACCGGGTGCCACTCCAGTCGGCCAAGAACAGGAAACTGTGGCTAGAATTTGCACAAGCTCACCAAAATTGGACAATAGAAGATTGAAAAAACGTTGCCAGTTCTGATGAGTCTTCGATTTTTGCTGCGACATTTGTATGGTAGGGTCAGAATTTGGCGTCAACAACATGAAAGCATGGATCCATCCTCCCTTGTATCATTGGTTTAGGCTGGTGGTGGTGTAACAATGTGTGGGATATTTTCATGGCACACTTTGGGCCCATTAGTACCAATTAAGAATTATGTCAACGCCACAGCCTACCTGAGTATTGTTGCTAACCACGTCCATCCCTTTATGACCACAGCGTTCCAATCTTCTGATGGCTACTTCCAGCAGGATCACATGCCATGTCATAAAACGTAAATCATCTCAGACTGGTTTCTTGAACATGACAATGACTTCACTGTACTCAAATAGCCTCCACAGTCCAGATCTCAATCCAATAAAGCACCTTAATAAGGTGAAACAGCAGATTCACATCATGAATGTGCAGCTGACAAATCTGCAGCAACTGCAAGATGCTCTCATGTCAATATGGGTCAACATCTCTGACCAATACTTGTTGAATCTAATCTATGCTATGAAGGATTAAGGGAGTTCTGAAGGCAAAAGGGGGTCTAACCCGGTACTAGTAAGGTGCACCGAATAAAGTGTCTGGTTAGTGTACAATAATGCAGTCAGTTGCAGTCTCTCTTTCTTTCTGACAGCATGCATCCATCTCCATAAAAAATTCCTCAGGATTCCCCATTTCCAAAACTGCCTCATTTTCAGCCTTGTTTGATTTGGTACCATTCAGCCAGAGAAAAGGATAAGATAACAGGGTGAAAAAAGGTTCAAAATCAATCATCAGAATCAGACAAGTTTTGTAATAGAAATGCACCTTCTCTTGATGTTGTCATTTTGCAGATGCTTCTACGTTCATTGCTTACAGTCTCCTGAGAGTTGGTGTCATGCTGAAGGGCACAGATGAAGCAAGACCTCTGTAACTTTCCAGTTCATGCATTGTCTCATTCGGGATCTGATCTTTTATCCACAGAGCTGTTAGTGCTTGAAAGTTTAAAACGTTATAGATTTTCAACCAAAAATAGGTTTAAATAGTGGTTTCGATAAGGCAGTCTTAGGAAACGTGTGAGGGGATTGAAAGTATTTAAATGAACAAACTGTCACTGTTGGATAAAAACATTTAATGAAAAAAGGACAAAAAAAAATCATTAAAACTGCACTGTGAAAGTTGTAGTTCTGGTATTACATATTGTCAAATGCTTTTCACCAAAATCAAACTACACTGAAAAAAATTGCATGCAAAACTGTTGCAAGCAATTTATTTGTGTTGAATTTAAACAAACAAATTAAATTTAATAAAGTTCAACTTAATTTGTTTGTTTAAATCCAGCCCAAATAAATTGTTTACAACCACTTAACATAAAAAATTGAGTAAATCAAAGGAATCATCTTTGAATAATTTTTTTCAGTGTAAACAATATATACAATGCAATGTTAAAAATGGTGAACGTATTGTATGAATCATTAGAACAGCTGCATCTGAGACATTGCTGCACATTGCAAATATATTTTACATATATTTTTTTACAGGTTATAAAGTGTGTTGTAGATCTGTGGATATATGTATCTGTCCAATACATTTCACATGCCAAAAAACAGGATGTGAGAAAGAATATGGAGAATGTATGGTAAATGTTTTTTTTTCTGACTATAATGACATTTTTTTAACTAAATAAAATGATATTAATTAAAACACTGAAATACGCACAAAAAGTAATGTTTGTATTTTTAAATTCCTTTATTCAGTATTGTTATGCTGAATATAATTGCAAAATTCTTTATCCTTAAACAATTGTATTGTATTTACCATAATTGTATTGTGTTTTTGCACAATCGCAACACAAATTCAGTAAATATTTTAGTGCCTTTTGAATATTGTGACTTTTACATCAAACAGGTTGTGAAACACTGGTTTAAAGTTATAAATCAATAGAAAAACTGTTAAAATGGAGGAAAAGGGCAGGCTAACCATTAGTTTTTCAAAAATTGGTGCAACATGTTCATCATTGATCTGCTGAACTACACCTGTGGTTACTCTGATAGGATGGCTCTGTGAACTTGAGGGGAAATGACTTCATAAATCCTCTGAAAATCACCTTGAGACCAGCGGGGTCAAAACCACTGCAGAAATGGATCTTTTGATTTTATTTGGCAGCGTGATTTCATCCTCTTTGCAAATAGTTCCAACAGATTACATTGTAATAAGCGAATAATTGCTTTCTAGATAATTATTGAAAAGCTTTAAGACTTAAAAAGAGGTGATCATTACAGAGGAATCACGCAGAGAGAATGATTCTTTTTAAATGCATAAGCGGGCAAGAGCTTTATAACTGCAGAAGACAACCTGTGGTGTGTTCACAAATGACCATCACACTAAGCTATCATTAAAACAAACATGCTCCAAGACTTAAAACTTGAAAGAAGATTGGGGAAATATTCAGACTGCTTCGACCTGCTTCAAAGACGAGATGTACAATGCTTAATCTAAAATGTGATTTTATATGCATAAAAATGTTAAATCAAAATAACATTTAATAAAATTAGTTAATTTGGGGTGTAATAGTGACTAACGTAATGGTTTAATTTTTATAACCAAATTAAAAGGGCCAAATTTAACCCAATGTTTGGGTTAGTCCTAATTTTACCCAATTTAAGTTTAAAGGGCACCTATGATGTTAATCATTTTTTGGAAGTTGTTTGGACAGAAGTGTGTAGGTATAGTGTGTCCACAGTCATATTGGGGTGATATAAAGACTTTTTATAAATATCCAAAATTTAAGAATTCAAATCCCTTCCATTTTGAGGCCCAATTGTATGTGACTCATCAGTGCAGAAAGGCTTGAATTAACTCCACAAAAAAAATCCATCAAAAAATCAGTGGGAAAGTTGTTACTGTAGTATTTCTTACAAATATTACGTAAAATCTGCTTCTTCATTTATGTCACTGTGCTGTTTATCTGACGGAGACAGAGATGCACTGCCAGGCACGTGGCAACAAAAACAGCTACATTGTGTTTAAAGCAGAAAATTCCAATATTCTTAAAGGTATAATAAATCATCAGATGGGTGTTTTGAACTGAAACTTTACAGACACATTCTGAAGACACAAAATATTTCTCTTATATCTTGAAAAACGGGTAAAAAAGTTTTAATAACACAGCATTTCTTAGAGTGTGTTGAAAGAAAAAGTTTAACTTCTCGAACCATATCACGTCTCATTTAAACGCAGAATCAAAACTTTAACAGACATTAATAAAACCGCTTGTAAACTGTCAGTTAACACATAAAATGTACTTGCCATTTAGAATCCATAACATAGTTATATAAAAGTCTTTTTCTTTTTTACAATATAGTCATTGTTATGTATATTTTAGCAGCAAGTCATTGGAGTAGAAACAAGTATTTTATTTTAATATTTATATAATTCATTAAATTTGAGGTCTGAATTCATCTGAATTCATTAAAATTGAATTGATTGAAAGATTTTTTCATGCAAGAATGAAATAAAATAATAATTAAATAAATAAATATGTGATACTAAATGATACTAGGCGATGCAGCGGCGCAGTAGGTAGTGCTGTCGCCTCACAGCAAGAAGGTCGCTGGTACGAGCCTCGGCTGGGTCAGTTGGCATTTCTGTGTGGAGTTTGCATGTTCTCCCTGCGTTTGCATGGGTTTCCTCCGGGTGCTCCGGTTTCCCCCACAGTCCAAAGACATGCGGTAAAGGTGAATTGGGTAAGCTAAATTGTCCATAGTGTTATGTATGTGTGCATGGGTTTCCCAGTAATGGGTTGTGGCTGGAAGGGCATGGGCTGCTTAAAACATATGGATAAGTTGGCAGTTAATTCTGCTATGGCGACCCCAGATTAATAAAGGGATTAAGCCGAAAAGAAAATGAATGAATAAATAAATGATGCTAAAAAACAAAAATGTATTTTAAATTATTCAAAACTTCTCGCTGAAGAATGGATAAAACCATTTTTTAGTAGAATGAAGGATGATGACAGATATATGTAAAGATTTTAAATGGCACTACATTAGTGTTTTGGAATATTTTTATTCATTTTTTCCCCTTTTTATTTATTTAAATAGTCAAAAACATACGTTCATTAATCGACATAGCTATCAACATAACATACATTTAAAAAAATAAATAAATAAATGAAGACAACATCAGAACAATACAAGCAAATCCTGACAGCACCAGCATTATTTTGTACACTTACAATTACATTTGGCTTTGGAAGTAAATTATGAGGGCGAAGCAGTGGTGCAGTTAGTGCTGTCACCTCACAGCAACAAGGTCGCTGGTTCGAGCCTCGTCTCAGTTGGCATTTCTGTGAGGAGTTTGCATGTTCTCCCTGCATTCGAGTGGGTTTCCTTCGGGTGCTCTGGTTTCCCCTACAAGAAAATGAATGAATGAATGAGTAAATTATGAAAGGACGCCACATGGCAGTGAACTTGGAACAGAACCATTTAAGCTAAGTCTTATTTTTTTCCAAAGGAAATGCAACACATCATTGGCCTGTTGTTTAAAAGATGGGGGGAATGAATGTTTACAATTGATCAAAATCAAGTGTCTTGCCAAAAGTTATAAAAGTTCAAAAGTCTTGTAATAACCCCAGAACCATTCCAGGGTTTGTTTGAGTATTTCTATAAATGCCCTATAAAGTTGATATGTCATCAAGACAAGACAATTTTTTATATAATTATAACAATATATCTATTGTTACGGCGGTTCATTCAGCTGTGGCGACCCCGTACTAATAAAGGGACTAAGCCAAAAAGAACATGAATGAATGAATGAACTATTGTTATGCTAAATTGCATTTTACTGTGCTGTAAGACGATGTTTCGTTTGTTAAAGAATGCTGTTAAAATAAAAAAGCAGGATACATTTTTAATTGAGAAAAATAATTGACACTTGTATTGATTTGATGCTTGAAAATTCACTTTATCTGTGTGAGTGATGAATAGTTATTTATATATAGAGTTCATAGAGTACTTTTTTGCAGGTTTAAGCAACTCAGAATCTCACCAGAGTTGAGGTGAAAAATAATGGTCTCCCTTCACCTACTGACTTCCCTTCCCTTTTCCCTCTCCATGTTTTACACGAGTTGCACAGGTTCATAATTCTCAATTCTGCTGAGCATTAATTTAGCAGCGACAGAAGGGGATCCCTGGAGGAAGCCAGGTGACAGCTTCATTTCAAGCCTCTTTAATGTTGTGTGGCTGCTAAGTCTCCAGCTCAATTCTCAAAAGCACCATAAAATTCCTCAAGCACAAAATATTACAGTTTTGCACAGCAGCTTTTCAATTTGTGTTTGTCATGCGAATAAGGGCTTAGCAGGCTTACGCCGACAAGTTACGGTATACCTGGAGTGTTTATTTAATTGTTTTTAATAAACGTGCCATCGAAAGCTAGATTTCCTGGACTGATCAAGCCATGGTTCAAAACTTCTTTTTCTTTCTTTCTTTCTTTCTTTCTTTCTTTCTTTCTTTCTTTCTTTCTTTCTTTCTTTCTTTCTTTCTTTCTTTCTTTCTTTCTTTCTTTCTTTCTTTCTTTCTTTCTTTCTTTCTGTCTTTCTTTCTTTCTTTCTGTCTTTCTTTCTTTCTTTCTTTCTTTCTTTCTTTCTTTCTTTCTTTCTTTCTTTCTTTCTTTCTGTCTTTCTTTCTTTCTGTCTTTCTTTCTTTCTTTCTTTCTTTCTTTCTTTCTTTCTTTCTGTCTTTCTGTCTTTCTGTCTTTCTTTCTTTCTATTTATAAAAAACACAAAGTCTAATAATATTTAGACTTAGCTGCACAAAGACTAAAAACCCTTTTTTCAATCGCATGCTCTCACTTTTAGACTTTTATCAGTGTGCTTCATTTGTATACTAGTACATTTTAATGTTTTTTATCGCACATCAGTGTCCCTGGGGTCCTACACCCGGCGCAATTGGGCGCAATAGTCTTTTGCTACTTTCAGCTCGGTGCAAGGGTCATTTTGAGGTGTTGCGCCACACTGTTTAAATAGCAAATGCATTTGCTCTCATATGTGCGCCCATAGGCATTCTGGTCTAAAAAAGCAGGCATGTTTTGGCGCGTTGCTTTTTTGAGAAACTGTAAATAGTCTGTTCTTTAGACCAGAACAAAGTTCATCTATTGTCTGGCGCAAAGTGAGCCTGGCTTACACTCTACACACAAGATGTAGAGCAATACGCAAATATCTTTACATATGAAAAAAATATAATATATTAAGGATATATATAATAAGGATATATATAGGATATAAATTTAAATGATTAAAATATTACAAAACATATTAATTTCTAGCCTTCATGAATTTAAAAACCACTGCCTTTATACTTTCTTCATCTCGGGAGGCTTTTTCAGTTCATTCAATTTGCTTTTGTATAATGTTATTATTATTAGCACTATTATTTAGTATATCCATATTTATATTTTTTTATTTAAAACAAGCTTAGATTTGTCCACGTGTCAGGTTTTAGACCATATAGGACATAGCAGGTGTATTTGGAAATAACTCAGTATTTTGACCGCACTTTGTTATTATTGTTCATTTATTAGTTTGCTGGAAATTAAAACTGAATTTAGAAATAGTTTTGAAACAAATCTTTGTGCTCAACAAACAAAATTAATTATTTATAGGCTAATTGATGTCTGTGTGGTAAGGTTTCCCTATCCAAAAGAGCAAAAGCGAAAGTGAACTTACTTTACGTTATGTAAATAGCAAATGAGCTTATGGCGCGACGCAGCTGGCTCTTAAAGGTAATGGGAGATGAGACTCTGATTGGTTTATTCTCAAAACACACCTATAACTTATTAAGAAAATAAACTCAACCCTTTTAGACCATGCGCCACGGCGCAAAGCAGATTTTCCCATCCTTAAATTAGCAGAAATGCGTTCTGACACGCCCTAAAAGCGTTTGGGCCCTGCGTTTTGCGCTCTGCGCATAGACCGTCAAAATAGAGCCCCTTATGTTTGATTTTTCCAATTTAAACATGCTTGGTGGTTCAACAGCATTTTAATGTAAATGTTTTAAGAAAAGAACTTGCATTGTTTTTCTTTAACCAACACTGTATATTGTAAAACTGTAAAAAAAAAAAAAAAAACTAGTAGAACAATAGTAAAAATTTTGCTGACGTTTGTACTTAATTATTCCAGAGAATTATACTATTTTAACTAGTGACACAGACTATATCGCCATGCTAATAACTTCACACAAATTTTGATTCAATATTTATATAAAACACCTGATGTTTTGATACAGGGGGATTTAAAAAGAATACCACAACTTCCGGGTTGATGTCACACGAGTGTCTGGAGGTGGTCATATTAAATATCTATGAACTTGTTTTCTACTGAAAAAAAAAAAAAAAACTTTAAGTACTCTTCACATTAATTAATTCCCCAAGGTTTTTTTAAATATACAGATTTTCAAAGTTGTAGCATTCTTTTTAAATTACCCTGTATGTTGTGTGTTTTATTAGACTGCACACAGCAGAATTATAACAGAACCTTAAATGTGTTTTAGTATGATAAAACAGCATTGCATGATCATGACTAAAAGAACAGGAAGTGGTTGGCTATGGCATAATAAAAGCTCCGCTGCTTTCATGTCACGTCATGCTTGTTTCTCATCAGCAATAGATTCATGTACGGAACCGTTTTAAGCACTAAAAAACTTCCAGTAAAATGTTATCTTTAATTTCATATGCCTCCTTTAAAAGCAATGGTAATGTAATTTAATCAAAATGTAGTCATTTATTTGTTCAAGCCGTCAGGAGCAGCAGCTAAGCATTGAAAATACTGAGAAAATATGTACTTTATAATGACATAACTATTAACCACAAGTGCCTGAGTAGTCTTATTCAAAATGAATGAAAACTTTAGCTCATCCATGAACATGATTTCTCCAGGAGGCCCGTAGGCTGAACCGAAACCCACAACTTCCATGATCCCACACTCAGCCATGACATCATCAAACTACACCTTTGTTTGTTGTGAATGCGTACCATCTTGTGGTAAAAATGGCTACTGTGCCTTTAACAGTATTTTTAGTGCTATAAAATGTTATTGTCTTCTGATATTCATTTGGGGCATTGATTTTATAGCAGTTGTATTTGTCAAGTTGATTAATTTTATTCACAGATAACAGCTGAGCATTTTAATGGGCCATAAAACAACACATGTAACATATTTGGCACTGAGTGCTTATTTTTCTGCTGATAGTTTGATTATAGTGATTCAGTCATTAGAAAGGCAGAAACGCCTGCTTTGATTTATAAACAATATCATGTTACACATTGCATTTGTTTTTCAGTAGTCAGTTCCAAAATCAGTCCTTAATTAAAACAGAAGCTCATTGTAATATATGTTTGTATTTCAAGATATTTGTTTTCTTTCTTTATTCAGAGATTGAAAAGTTTGAAGGCGACGAGTTGAGAAAAGATGGCGAGGTGAAGAAATACCTGGATATCATCAGCAACAAAAACATCAAACTGTCCGAGCGTGTGCTGATCCCGGTTCAGCAGTATCCTAAGGTAAGACCTCAGCACAAAAGAATGATGACGTGACAGTCAAATCAATGTTATAGTCATGTGGAGATCAGAGAGGATCAAAAGCTATTCATCAGTTTTATGGGATTGCTGTGCTCGTGGTAATGACTTAATACGTTCTGTATCTGGCGGGAGCAAACTAGATCCTGTCAGACTCTGATTTGTGCTGCACTGCAGATCTGCTGTTATTTACACCTTATATTTCTGTCCCAGCTGAAAGGGTTGCTGGCTCTTTCAGAGTAACCGGCACGACACATCTGTTTCTACCTGTTCAAACATTATTCTGCCTCATTTTGTAATCAGGAAATTTTTTCTCTTTTTTTAAAGTTTTACCAGCTGGCCTCTCATGCATCTGTTATATTTTGAATTTTCAGCACCAATAGAGGTGTAAAACTTTTTAAACATGGTCAGTTTGTATTTTGTATCTGCCATTAGCCATATTTTTCAAAACCTAAAAAAAATCACCTAAAAACTTCATCTATACTGTTATTTCATCTAAAATTGTATGAATATGTATGTTTTTGAGGTTTACAAGAATATATAGTGGCATTAAAATGGTACGAACTGACCATAATTTGGCAAAATAGTTTTGCTTGCCATTTCAAATGTTACTCAAAGTTCCACCATCTATAGTACGCAGATGCATATCTAAGTACATGTGGCAAAAAATACATTCCAAAATGAATTTATTAAATAAAAAATAGCACAATAAATATTTTTTTGTTAAAAAAAGTTTACTTCATTTAAGAACTGTGTTATGTGTATTTAGTTACAAAGTAACTAGTTGCTGTAATTGGATTATATTTCAGCAGAAAAAGTAAAGATATTGCTTTTTATTTTCAGGTAGATTGCTTAGCGACTGTTTTCTCAGAGGATGACAAGCTGACAAGACATTGCTGCAACTCTCATACAAGTTTGTCTAGTTAATCTGCTGAAATGTGTATAGTCCATACAAAATATGAGGCTGATCGGTCTGCTCTGTTCACGTGACTCGCATTCTAAAGATGTTTTTTAACTGGGTGCAACTGGAAGGCTCAAGTGGCGTGTCACTCCCAACATGCATGCACAAGCCACGCGCCTCCATTAAATATTACCATCTTACGGTCAGAAAAAGCGTAAGATCTCCAGCAATGGATCTTCTTGCACAGACATACTGGATTCACCTGATTTGTTGACAAATGGGTTGCGGATCTATGTCTTGGCAGTTCGTGAGTCCTGGGCCTTTTCCCCTTTGCAAAGAAACTTTCCTAAGGGGTCTGTTTCTTATTCATTTTGTTAACTTGTGGGTTAAATTTTGCCGCTCAGGTAACTGAGATGTAACTAAGAAAAAAAAGTAATTTTTCAAAATAAAAGATTTTTCAAATTAAAAGGTTGTTCAGACTCAGATAAAAAATAAAATTGAAAGAATTAATCATTTCTTGTTCGTCCCGGTACCAATTGATCCACAGACCGTTACTGATTCGTGACCCGGTGGTTGGGGAACAGTGATCTAGTGGATTGAGCATGCTTAAGGAACAATGAAATGAGTATGTCAATATATAGTATGGTATGTATGAAATATTGTGTCATTGCTTTAAAATGTTTTATGTTTTGATACATATAAAGTTTATTATTCTTAATAAATATAAATACCATTTTTATATAAAGCTTAAATGTCCCGTTTGGCTCTAATTTAAATCGTCATCCAGTTTAATTTCTATTGTTTATGTGGCATTAAGATTTATACGTAGTGCATTTATGCATTGAGTTTTAAGTTGTGTAATTTAATAACTTAAGTAACTGAGTTACTTTTCAGACACAGTAATTAAAATATAATTTAAATACAATTTTAGTGATGTAAATAGTTATTAATTACTTTTTTGAAGTAACATCCAACACTGCTTAAAAACATTTTAAATACCTGTACTTTATCAGATTATATTTATTTTAGGAAACTTCCATTCAGAATGAATATTTAGGAAATGATTCACTGATTTTACAAACTGATCTGCATAAGCTTCTAACATATGTGCTATTACGATTACACTTGAATTATCATGAATTATCAGTGGTTATTAGAACATGAAATGTTCAACTTTCTTGCAAAATTTCATCATTTGAAACTTTTACCTTTATTGCTTAAATACATTAAAAATCAATGTTTGACACAAGTTGAAAAGGATGGTTTCAGCCGTAACTGTTATTGTCAGTTGGTTGGTTGATCTTCCTTTGGGGGTTCCACTTTTGACGCGATTGTATTTGTCAAGTTGATCAGTTTTATTCACAGAAAACAGCTGAGGTTTTTAAATGTGCCATAAAACAACACATGTAGTGTATTTGGCGCTGAGTGCTTATGTTTGATTCCTGCTGATAGTTTGATTATAGCGATTCAGTCATCAGAGAGCCAGAAATGCCTGCTTTGTTTCATGTGGAAACAATATCACATGTTACACATCACACATTTTTTCCCAGTAGCAATACAATTAGTTCTTTATTTCAGATGTAAACCTGTTGTGATGTACATTTTTATTTGAGGTAACTGATTGTTTACTTCAGAATACTCTATTGTTATCATGTTTGGTACACACAGCACTTTTTATTCAGCATTGTACTGCTTTAAATTATACTTTGGAAATGAGTGGGGGGGGGAAAAGGCCATGAGCATCACACAGACGGATCCATAAAGCTTCTGAGCTTCTCATATGCTCTCTCATTTTATTTTTTACTGTTTCTGCTTTAGGAAATGAATCCCTGAAGTACTAAAATGTGCAGACTGTTTGATGGGTTTAGTAGATTTGTGCTGTCGAAAAAGAGTACAAAGAGCACGCCTTAGGTTTAGATTTTACATGTCTTGTTCAAGGTGTAACAATGGATTTTTGTTTTCCCAAATTCCTCTTTCCTCAGGATATTGGCTGCTTTGTAGTTATGTTAATTTTATGGAAAACCTCTCTTGTGATTATTCCTGAAATGTGAGAAATATCTTGTAGAATGACGTTGCATAGATTAGAATGAAGTGTAGGTTATGCAATTTTACATTTAGTTTTTCGCTACAAGGTAAGAGTATATCCACGAATTTTAGCAGGTTTTAATTTGAAGAGACATCTTTTAACAAAAGTATAACAAAATGAAAAGTACTTTATTCTAATTTTAGCTGCTTTAAAACAACATTGGACAGCATATTATTACTATGTTAACAAAGTATTAAAAGTAACTTCCCAAGTTGTAAATAAAACAATTACAAATAAATTATTATTCAGACTTTCCTTTGACTATGTTTTACCATATTTTACTCTTTAGGTTTTTCTACTTTCAAACTATCATTAAATGTAATACTCTACTTGACATTCTTTGTTAAACATCTTAGTAATTTCTGATAATCAATTCCTTCTCATGTATACATTTATTTTGTTATTTTAATTGTTTTATATTAATTGGTACCAGGGCGACGCGGTGGTGCAGTGGGTCGCATGATCGCCACACAGCAAGAAGGTTGCTGGTTTGAGCCTTGGCTGGGTCAGTTGGCATTTCTGTGTGGAGTTCGCTCTGGTTACTAAAGTAACCCTCGGGGAATGGAAATGCTATTGGTGGATTTTAACTAGAATCCACGAATGGGAGATTTCGTTTCAGAAAGCCAATTGTCTGAAAGAGTATGGAATGGGCCAGTGAAATGCCAATGAATTGGCAGCGTAAGCTTGCGCACCTGGAACTTATTGCCAATTATCTCCGCATATAAGCACAGGTGGAGCAAGCACACGCTATCCTTTTAAGCTAAAGTGACTGAACTAACAGCTAAGGGACAGTCATTATGGCGATGGTAAATAGCATTTCCAGTAACCAGAGCGTTCCCCTTCGGATGGGGAACTTCAATGCTATTGGTGGATTTTAACTAGAATCCACGAATGGGAGAAGCTATGGAAAACTCCATAATAACTGCACCTTACCAACGCCTCCGATGAGAGGATAGTCAAGCAAGCGTGAACGCTCCTACATCATAAGAGGTGCGGTCCTCCAACGTGGTCCCTGGCCCTTACTTATCCCATTTCAACAGAAGTTTTACGGATTTAGATATATTTTTTGGGAAGTCGTAAGCGTCTAGATAATTCTAGGAATAATACGACAGTACGTTGGGAAGCGTGCAGTCCCGATAGGGAGGACGCTGTGGAGGCCAACTGCACCCAATGGGGGAGATATGTTGGCAAAAAATACATATGGACTAGCCCTGAAAGGGGGAGTACGCATATAATAGGATGGTTAGCGGAAAGGGAAGACACGGGTCCGCCCGTGAGGGGGGACTGCACCGTAGCTGAATAAGCATCTGGGATTGCCTAGTGGGGATCACGCATAGCGGGTACCTATACCCAAAACGCAGGCTGACCAGCGGGCAGACCTACAACGTAGTGGGCCAGCAAGTGACTCCTTTGCTGAGTCAGTGCTGGGGGCCTTGGAGGAATCTGCAGGGCTCACCTGACGGGGAACTTTACTGACAGATAAAAAGGCGCACGTATCTCTGTGTTAGGGAGAATGGCGCAGCAAGCATGTTTCAACACCTAACTGAATTGTTTCCTCAATCACCAAGGGTTACCTAATACTCTTGAGGAAACCGGATCCACTCGCAGATTGTAAAAGCTCTGAGTGGAGTGCGAACGCACTCTCGGGGGACACGGCTCTCCTTGGCTTTGATAAGCGAGAGAGATGGCATGCACTAACCAGTGGGCCAACTCTGTTTCGATACGGCACTTCCCTGCTGCCGACCGCATAAGAGACGAAGAGCTGCTCAGATGACCTAAAGCTCTGAGTGCGGTCAAGATAAATACGCAAAGCGCGAACTGGATAAGTAAGGCTGGGTCTGCCTCCTCCGGGGGCAGCGCTTGCAGGCTCACTACCTAGTATTAAAACGGAGTGATAGGAACCTTGGCACATATCCCGGGCGGGGTCTTAGGAACGTGAGAGTAAGCCAGCCCGAATTACAGGCACGAGTCACTGACCGAAAAATGCCTCCAGGTCGCCGACCCTCTAATCGATATCAATGCAACCAGCAGAGCTGTCTTCAGGGACAGAAATCTTAAAGATACTGAGTCGAGGATCGAAGGGATCTGATGCAGGCTTGTGTGAACGAGAACGAGATCCTAAGAGGGCATGAGAGGGGGGCGGGGTGGATTAATTCGCCTAGCGCCTCTGAGGGACCGGATGATGAGGTTATGCGTTCCCACGGTGCTGCCAGCCACCGCGTCATGAGAGTGGAAATGGCAGCCATGTAACCTTGAGTGTGGAGGGCGACACCCTGCTCTCCAGCTTCTCTTGGCGTAAGAAAGAACAATGCTGATCTGGCAAATTTCGGGGCTCTTCTCAGTGAGAGACTCACCATTCAGTGAATAGACTCCACTTTAGGGCATAGGCGCGCTCGAGGAGGGGGCTCTAGCCCGAGTGTCGGTAGGTTATCTAAGTTTTCCTCGCGTCTAAGGACCACCCGTGGAGGTTCCAAAGATCGGGGCGAGGGTGCCAGATGGTGCCTGTCCCTGACAGAGTAGGTGCTCTCTCAAAGGGATTTGCCAGGGGAGGGCCATCGCGAGGAGGGAGAGCTCAGACATCCAGGTCCGGTTGGGCCAGGGAGCGCAACCAGCAACCTGTTCCTCGTCCTCCCTGACCTTGCACAGTAACTGCACGAGCAGGCTCACTGGGGGAAACGCGTATTGCGCATGCCCCGAGGCCAGCTGAGAGCCAGTGCATCTGTGCCGAGAGAGCCCTCGGTCAGGGAAAAGAACAACTGGCAATGAGCGTTCTCGGGGGAAGCAACAGAACGATCTGGGCTTCCCCGAATCGCGCCCATATCAGCTGAACAGACTCGGGGTGGAGTCTCCATTCTCCAGGACGTAAGGCTGCCATGAGAGCGCATCGGCTGCACGGTTGAGCTTGCCTGAAATGTGAATGGCGCGCAGCGATTTCAGCCACGGATGACTCCAGAGAAGCAAACGGCGGGCAAGCTGAGACATGCCGCAAGAGCGAATACCCCCCATGCGGTTGATATACGCCACCGCCGCCGTGCTGTCTGTCCTGACCAGCACGTGTTGATCGTAAGCCAGTGCTGAAGTGGTTTCATATGGAGTAATCCGAGCGGCGTGAAGCGGCTGCAGATGCCATATGCCCCAGGAGCCTCTGAAATAATTTCAGTGGGACCACTATTTTGCTGTCGAGCTCTCTCAGACAGTTCAGCATCAGTTGAGCGCGCTCTCCGGAGAGGCGCGCTGCCATGGTGACATCTGCCATCCAGCTCCAGCCCGAGAAAAGAGATCCTTTACACAGGGGCTTCTGCTTGAGCATTCTGAATGGCAGCTTGTGCAGACAATGGTTCAAAACGCGCAGATCTAGGATTGGCCGTGACCCACCGCTCTTTTGGGCACGATGAAGTACGGACTTTAAAACCCGCTCTCCATCTCGGCTGGAGGGACCAGCTCGATTGCATCCTTTGCCAGGAGGACAGAAATCTCTTCTCACAAGACAGGGGCGGACTGGGGGCTGACCCTGGAGAATACACACCCGTGAACTTGGGAGACCGTTTCGCGAACTGAATCGCATAGCCGAGTCTGATTGTGCGTATGAACCACCGCGAAGGGCTGGCCCGCACTAACCAGGCAGGCAGAGCTCTGGCTAATGGACTCATCGCTACAATCGCTAACGTACCAGCAGTGGGGCAGTGCGGAGTGGGTGTGCTGATCCGGGAAGCGTGAGAGTCCCGCGAAAGAGCTGGAGGCGAGAGATTGCTCTCACTCCGCAACCAAACTCCGGAGGGGAGGCTCAAGGGGTGGGAGAAAGGAGACCGTCCTCCCAGCTCTCGTGAGCCACTGGCAAAATGCACCGAACCTGCAAGCTAGAAAGCATAGCATTTCAGACTGGCAGATTTCGGGCTGTCACATCCGGGGAAGTGGAAAAGTGCTCTTTCATTGATGTTTTCATGGCAGTAAAAAGTGCCGTGTAAAAAGAGGCGTGTGCGGGGGCGGTGCAGCTCTCGTAGGTGGGCGCCTTCGGCGAGGAGCAGGAGATATGGATGGTACGGCGGGCGGAGCGGGCTTACGTCCCGCCGATAGGTGACATTACCCATCGCCTCAGACTGCACTCTCACCGCCTTGAATTTCTGGGTGAATTCACGGACGGTGTCGCCGAACAGGCCAGCTTGGGATATGGGGGAGTCAAGAAAGTGGACTTTGTCGACTTCGCGCATATCAGCCAAGTTTAGCCAGAGGTGGCGCTCTTGGACCACTAATGTGGACATCGTCCTCCCCAACGCACACGCAGCGGACTTAGTGGTTCGAAGAGCATAGTCGGATGCGGTGCGAAGCTCACAAGCCTGGGTTGGACCCACCCTCGCACAGCTCGGCCAGCGCCTGCGCTTGGTTTCGCTGGTAGGTGGCCATCGCGTGCAAGGCGAAAGCAACCTGGCCCGCAGCCATGTAAGCTCTAGCTCCAAGGGAGGCAGATAACTTACAGGCTGTGGACGGGAGACGAGGCAAACCCCACCAAGAAGAGGCGCCACGCGTACAAAGATTGACCGCAATAGCGCGCTCAACCTGAGGAATCGCCACATACCCCCTGGCCGCTCCACCGTCAAGAGTGTTGAGGGCGGAGGGACACGCAGCACGGGCAGAAAAAAAGTGCCCTCCAAGACTGCGTGAGCCTACTGTGCACCTCCGGGAAGAAGGGGACGAGAGGCTTCGAAGGCTTCGCCCTCTGGTGCTCTACATAGCACCCATCTAGTCGGTCTGGCCGCGGAGCTTGGGGATAAACCATCTCCAACCCACGGCCGAAGCAGCCCGGGAAAGCACGGCTAACATGTTCGTTTCAGGATCCGTTTGACAGCGCTCACCTGCCCGGAGGGGGCGAGCGGGTCTGGATCATCATCGGACAATAAAAGCCCACCCTCCGATGCAGCGGTGGACGTCTGATCTCTGGTGTCATCGAGCGTAAGGGCTACCATCTGGTTAGACTGATCGCTTCCCCCGCCCGAAGCTTGGATGTAGCGCTTGGAGGAGCGGGAGGTCCGCGGGCCCGTGGGCGACAAATTATCTCTCGCTGAAACCCTCAGATCTGCCCGAGTGCCCGCTGCAGAGCAGGGGACAGCTGGGGTGGTTCGCCCCTTTGCAAGGGCTAGCCGCAATCTTAATTGCGCAACAGTCATGGCATCGCAATGATGACATGGATTGCCTGCGAACACCACATAAACATGTTGGACCCCCAAACATGCAACGCAGTGATCGTGCCCATCATCCGGAGACAGGAAACCACCGCATCCAGAAACGCACAGTCGAAGCGCCATCCTGAAAAGGACGTGCTGCACGACTGTGTTGCTCTTTTAGAAAATAAGCAACTTATACACACTGCTCTGGAGGACCGGACCCAAAGAACGCCAGGCAAGGGAGAATCCCAGCTCGACCGTCTACCGCCGCGTGTACCCACTCTGGACCGTGAGAATTCTCATTACGCTCGAATTGCTGTAGAAAGCAGGAGGAACCCTCATCGACTCGATCAGAAGGCTGTGAAGTCTCTGAAGCGAAAATGATGGCATGTGCTTGCTCCACCTGTGCTTATATGCAGAGATAATTGGCAATAAGTTCCAGGTGCGCAAACTTACGCTGCCAATTCATTTCATTGGCCCGTTCCATACTCTTTCAGACAATTGACTTTCTGAAACGAAATCTCCCATTCTTGGATTCTAGTTAAAATCCACCAATAGCATTGAAATTCCCCATCCGAAGGGGAATACATGTTCTCTTCGTGTTTACGTGGCTTTCCTTCGAGTGCACCGTTTTCTTCCACAAGTCCAAAGACATGCACTGTAGGTGAATTAGGTAAGCTAAATTGTCCGTAGTGTATGAGTGTGTATGGATGTTTCCCAGTGATGGGTTGCAGCTGGAAGGTTATACGCACATTTTGACCCCAGAATAATAAAGGGACTAAGCCGATAAAAGAAAATGAATGAATTAATGAATAATTGGTATCAGTCAAAATGTGTTTTTATGTTAATTATCTTTTCTGTCAGCTGACACACTATTTTTTTTTTATTTTAACCATATATTCTTTATAAACTAATAATGTATGAAAAATTGTATATGTATCATTTGTAAGTTTTCAAATTTCAAATAAAAAGCTATTTGTAAGCAAGGACTGCACCACACACAATACAGAATAAAAGAAAACTTATGCTCAAAAACATAACTATAAATGATAAATACTGTACTGTCATGATATCTGATACATGATGGCTTTAAATACATGTTCCTACATTGACAGGCCATTTTAGTAGCATACAGAAGACCAAACATACTTTTAAAAGGTCCTAAAAAAAGGTCCGCTTAACGTTCAAACACAAACTCACCCCAACATCAGCTGATCAATGAACTTGTGGATCATAACAGATAATAGCTAACAGAGTGTAGACTTTATGCTATGCTCTGTGTTACAAATCCCCAGGATTTCTGAATGTGCAGTTGATTAATCCGTGTGTGACGATGGTGCTGTCTCAGAGTTTGGTCTAATCATGCCTGATGAGCGTCTATGAGGAAGAGCATTTCTGCTGCAGCTCAGACAGAGTGAACTCGAGACCATCTTGGTCTCTTTGATTCTCTCATTAAATTGGTTTAACTTTAGTTTATATATTTGCATGATGTGAACTCTGAATGGCAGTTTGTTCTTTTTACTTTGACTGTTTCTGCTAGTGTGTATATCCACTTTCATAAGAATTGCCTCATTTGAATCTTTATTTGTCTGCATTGTTTCAAAGTATTTTCAGTGTTTCAGTGCTGATTATCTTCAAAATTTTCTAGACCCATTGCTTAAAAGATCTTTGTTTTCTATGAAAAAATAAATAAATAAAATACAATAGATATTCATTGTTAGGCTTTTCTACAATGCCATACTCAGTATAGCACAATTTTCCTCCAAATTATTGCTGAGCACTTGCTTTAACTATTGAAATCAAATATTTCATACCTTTAAAGTACCATCGCAGTGACAGCAGGTTCTGTATAATTCAGTTTATTCAGTGAATCTTTATTTCCAAGGCTCTGTGCTGAATTAGCAAGGTTATATTTGACAGGTGAACAAAAACCTCTTTTTAACAAAGTTTTGTTTTTCTTTGTTTTGAGTTGCAGCCCATTAGTGTCCACAATGCCCTTTATGAATTAGACAAATCCAATGAATCATAATCATGAAGTGATAGAACAGCTAGTTTTTGCCAATGTGTGAACTGCTTGTAACAAAACTAAAGAAATAAGATATTTTTCATTATCATTTTTTTCTTTACATCAAAACGATGTGAAGGTTATGGTCCCTAGATCCTCTTTTCTGTTTTGTGGCACATGAAACAAAGGTGCATTTATAAAGATATTGCTGAAGGAGATATTCTTTACCTTAATTTCAGTCAGTTATGCAAAGAAAAAAATATTAAAACTATAGTCTTACTTAATCATTTTTACATTTCATTAATCAACAAAATGTCACTGAGTTACAGAATTTGTCATATAGTGAATATCCCCATTATTTTGCTTTCCTTAACAGTTGTTTTTTTCACTGCTGTCACTTTTGTTGAATGCAGCACATATTTACCTATTCATCTAAATTTAGCTCTGTGCTGTTCAACTTTGTTTCACTTCTAGTAAACAAATTAAAAAGTCTTTGCTACGAGAATGCTGAAGCCTTGAATCATGTTCAGTCTCTTGTATGCTACATACTACACTGTAAAAATGCAGGGTTCCACACAATTCATTCATGTTTTCCCAGCACAAACCAATTAGGATTATGTAGCAAATTTAAGTGAATTGAAAATTAAAAAGTACTTACAAAAGTATAAATAAGTTTAAAAATATATTTTTGAAAATTGTTTTGGACAACTGTGAGCACCTGCAATAAGTTGCTGGCTGCAGTTCACTATACAGCCACAGGTTTCACTAATAACCCTTTAGAAAATTTAAAATGGGCAATTGTGGAATTTTTAAAAACATTTTTCTTTATAAACACACACAACCTGTTCTCCAAACCAACCATATAGGTCAATTGTTATTTTAATCTATGTGCCTTTTAATTTACATGACAGAGATCTTTTGTACTATATTTCCTGTAAGAAAGCATTAGTTTTAACTATTAACATTCATTGATTAATTTTCCATCAGCTTTATCCCTTATTGATCAGAGGTTACCACAGCTTAATGAACCACTAACTATTCCAGCATATGTTTTATGCAGCAGATGCTCTTCCAGCCACAATGAATTACTGGGATACACCCATAAACACTCACATTCACACACACTCATACACTAGGGCAAATTTTGTTTACCCAAATCATCTATAGTGCATATCTTTGGGCTGTGGGTTGAACCGGAGCACCCAGAGGAAACCCGCATGAACACAGGGAGAACTTGCAAACTTCACACAGAAATGGCAACTGACCCAGCTGGAACTCAAACTAGTAAACTTCTTGCTGTGAGTTGACTAACCAACCGTGCTGCCTAACTATTTACATCATTACCAAATAACATTTTTTGGTTTCACAGCAACAATGCCAACTACTTTAAACAAAACAACATATACAGTAAGGCCTGTTTGTACTTTTGTACTGTATATGATGCTAATATTGTATGAATTGAAACTCACCTTACTTAAATTATATATATAATGTGTGTGTGTGTGTGTGTGTGCTTATATATATATATATATATATATATATATATATATATATATATATATATATATATATATATATATATATATATATATATATGGAATATGGCATTCTCTGTTATCGTATTTTTTGCTATACAATTCATCTTTATTTCTATAGCACTTCTACAATGTAGATTGTGTCAAAGCAGCTTTACATAGAAGTTTAGGTAAGTTGAAAATGCTTGGTCCCGTTTTCAGAGTTGATGTTCAGTTTAGTTTTCTTTAGTGTGGTTTAAATTTTACTGCTGAAAGTCCAAACACTGAAGAGCAAATCCATCAATGCGCAGCTCTACAAATCCTAAACCAAGCAAGCCAGTGGCAACAGTGGTAAGGAACAAACTTCACCAATTTTGATGAATGTGAAGGAAAAAAATGTTTAGATTTATGTCACAGCAGCAGAGGCAGTGCAACAGCAGGTTTAGTAATAATCTCACCCACTTTAATTGGCCCTAAAGTAGAAATACAAACCAAGCCAAGGATTGCTGAACTATACTGCACAGTGGAAATGTTAGAATGTACAAAGTACAAGTACAAAATATAAAAGCAGTAGTTTACATGACATTCATTTGTAGGTAAGAAACTTCATGCAAAAATAACTTATTTGATTGTTTTAGTAAGGAAACTCTACATACTCTGTATAATTATTTTTGCTTCGGATTTGTTTTTTTTTAAGCGACCGCCTGAAGATAGTATATCAATGGTTTGATTTCACAGGCATGGAACTTCTGACAGAAGAAGATAAAGTGTGTGTGTTTGTGTATATAGTATATTGAACTGTTTTTCTCCATTTTTTTTCAGAGAGAGACTTTACGAAGCTTATACAAATAAATGTCATTCCACGTGATTGAGGATGTTTAGTGTGTTATTTCTTAGTCTCCTCTACATCTTGTTGGGAGTCCAGTTTCTGCTGCTGCACTGACAGACTCAGCAAATATGCTTTAGTTGATGTGTTTTGGATTGTGTCCACCAAATGTTGAATCACCGGATATTTTTATCCCGGCAAGCATTACTTCTGCAACTCATCTTCCATAGATCTTTTTTCACATATCTGTATATATTTCATTGTGGCATCACAAAACTACAGACTGTTTTCACTTTCAAATAAAGTGTTTGATTTACCATAACGCGCACAGAAGCACAGTCAGTAGTTTGCAGTGAAATATGCTGCTGACAGAGCTCAGATACCTGATAGAAATCGAGTGAGCTTCGCACACACAGACCTAAAGAAGGCCAGGAGATGAATGAGGTTACCTGAATCACCATCTTGTAAAGCCAAAGACACGGTCGCCATGGAAACCACAGTATTTAGATTTAAGAGATGGATTTGGGCGATCTATCAAAGGGCATTTCTGCACATCTGAGCATAAATGGAAATTTGTTTTGTGAGAGTCCTTGGATTTCTTTTTCCCCATAGTGCATAGTGTTATTTTGATGAACACTATTCAAAAAGGATAACTGGGACATATGCGTGAACATTTGGGATGGCTTCATTTTTTAAAACATAGCTTCTTTATAGCCTTTGACAGAACTGTCGTTTTCTCTGGAACATTTCATTACAGTGGAAAAAGGTTTATGAGATGATTAAAATCTATAAAAAAGGTTCTTTTTGAAAGGTTTGTTCGAGAACCAAAAAGCTTCCTGTAAAGCATTACATGGAGACACCCTTACAGAGTTCTTCCTGATGCTTTGATTTTAGGTGTTTTGCTTTACACTGTATCCCAGGACATGCTTTTTAGGGCTCAGCACAAAAATATAATAAAATAAAATAAAATAAAATAAAAGTTTAGTGAACAAGCACAACATTCTACTGTTTTTATTTCTACACCCATGTACAAACACAAACAAGAAAATAGCAGTTTAGTATCACATTGACTATTCATATTACCAATATAAACAACACAGTGAAGTGGCTAAACATTAGCAATGCAACCTTAAAAATGGCCTACCAACACCCATGTTGTTGTGTAATTTATTGAGGTTGCATGGGTTTAGAAAGTAGCCCATCCCCATTGGCATCTGATTTGTCACAGGATTCTAATTAAGACTTATCAAATGTCCTATGGGTGCGTCTGCTTGTGCAGAGACTCATTAGAGGCACCATTGAGGCTCTGCTTGTTTTGGTGCAGTGCACACTGATAGATCAAAATGCTGTGTTGTGTACAGTGTGTTGTATGTGTAAGCTATCACTCACTTGGGCTGAACATTAAATTGACAAAACACATGTGCAGCAGCACATGCTAGTGGTGCAGAAAAACTTGCATAATCAGCATCGGGATCAAGGCAAATATACTAGGCATATTTTCACCCCATGTTCTGATTGTTATGCTACATGTTTTTTTTAAATCTACATTAAATCATGCAATATTAATAACTGGGTAAAAATTTGGTAGCTGTAATGATCAAAAAAAAAATTTAAATGAGAAATCTAAAGTGATTAAAAACAAGTAAGTAAAAGCTACAATAGTTAGTTACTCAATAGCTATGTTCCATCCAGAAATGCGAATAAAATTCAGGCTTAAAACTGGAATATTGCATAAAAAATGTGCGAATAAAGCAACCTTTCCATGTAACGAGTCAAAGAGAAAAAAATGGTAATTTCCTGATTAACTGGCGCCAAATATCAACGGTAAAAATGGAATTTGCCGCTGTAGGAGAAGCTACGTCAACCTTTTTTCCATTTAAATTAATAACTTACATCTTAGATGCTGACATGCAATGAATGTGTGGTGGCATTTGAAGCCATAAGACGCAGAGCGGAGATGCTCTTGGCAGTTCTAGAGGTGATTAATAATATAATAGCACTAATACTGAAACGGTTAAGGCGTTTAAGAGTGACCAAAACAACATTTCAGATGTTTTATAATGTGTTCAGCCTGCTGGTTTGTCTATTCACACACATTTTCATCATCACATGATCTCTTATAACAAAATCACATTACTTTTTAATGTACATACTGGAATTTGTTCGGTAAAAGTTACTACTCAGTAATGGAAGTTCGCTACTCAGTTATGCATATATGGTATTTATGTGCATTTCCAAAATTATGCGCATCTTGGCATTTCCATCCGTGGATTTATTTTATGTGCATATCCGAAATGCACATAATAATAGGTGGATGGAAACATAGGCTAATGATAGTAAAATAACAGTTGTTTTCAAGACATTGTACTTTGCATTATTCTCATTCTTTATTGCTTATCATTTGCAGTTTTGTAAAGAGAGACAGACATGCTAAAAAGAAAAGGATGGTAATGTTTTAAAGCATTAAACAGCAAAAATTGTAATGTATTTAGCCAAGCATCAAGAAGAAAAGTACAGCATTCAGAATTCACAATGTAGTTTTATTATTGAGGTACAATAAACAACCAGCATTACAAAAACCCTTTTTTCAAAACCAAGCAAGAAGAAATTATGTGAACAGATCTACCACAGAGGTTTACCTTTTATACTTGTGAAGACACAACTAATCTGTTGAATAGTAACGCCGGTGGTTGTTTTCCCTGCAGACTGTGGCTTATCTGTCTTCAGTTATATGACCTTTACATGGAGGTGTACGCAAGCTCTGCACACAAAGATAATCCAATTGTTGTCTTGTTAAAGAATTCCCTATAGTCCCAAAGGCTGACCAACCTTGTCAAAGGTGTTTAACATAGATAAGCTGCTGAACAGATTCAAAATCGAACTGCACAGTAGGTGGAAAAAAATAGTGAGCAATGGATTGTTACAGTATATCTGCTTAAGGCAAGACAATACAGGTAAAACACAGTCTATGCACATGTCAATTTTAAGATTTAAGGCTTTTTGGCTTTTCATAAAGTGTTTTTTTTTTTTTATGAAATGTAAAAAAAGCATCCAAAATAGACTTTTATGTGTTTTTTGTGTCACACTTTGAATTTGAATTTGTATATCTTAATTACAATACATAAGCTGTTTTTTATTCTCTGGCTGAGCCATAAATCTCTACTCCAGCAGCACATACATACACCAGACTTTACAATTTTATTAATATCTATAAGGTTTCCTGAAGGAAGTGTTTATACTTATTCAGAATTATTAGCCCCCCTTTCAATTTTTTTCCTTTTTTAAAGATTTCCCAAATGATCTTTAATAGAGAAAGGAAATTTTCACAGTATGTCTGATAATATTTTGTCTTCCAAAGAAAGTCTTATTTGTTTTATTTCAGCTAGAATAAAAGCAGTTTACAATAATAATAAAAAAACATTTAAGGTCAAAATTATTAGCCTCTTTAAGCTATATATTTTTTCGATAGTCTACAGAACAAATCATCATTATACAATAACTTGCCTAATTACCCTATCCTGCCTAGTTAACCTAATTAACCTAGTTAAGCCTTTAAGTGTCACTTTAAGATGTATAGAAGTGTCTTGAAAAATATCTAGTAAAATACTATTTACTGTCATAAAGGCAAAGATAAAATAAATCAATTATTATAAATGAGTTATTAAAAATATAATGATTTGAAATGTGTTGAAAAATCTGCTCTGTTAAACAGAAATTGCAGAAAAAATAAAATGGGGACAAATTATTCAGGGGGGCTAAAAATTCTGACTTCAACTGCATATATATATATATATATATATATATATATATATATATATATATAGAGAGAGAGAGAGAGAGAGAGAGAGAGAGAGAGAGAGAGATAGATAGATAGATAGATAGATAGATAGATAGATAGATAGATAGATAGATAGATAGATAGATAGATAGATAGATAGATAGATAGATAGATAGATAGATAGATAGATAGAAATATATATATGTGTGTATGTGTGTGTGTGTGTGTGTGTGTGTGTGTGTGTGTGTGTGTGTGTATCCATTGTAAAAAATTTTTTGCTACAAATGTGTGCAGATTAGTCCCTGTTTAAGTGAATAATGGCTGTAATTTAAGTCTCACAACATTTTAAAAAAATGTATATATATATATATATATATATATATATATATATATATATATATATATATATATATATATATATATATATATATATATATATATATATATATATATATATATATATATATGCATATAGTCCAGTCAAGGAACTCTAACAATCGCCTATTGGCTCATGTGTAGTATTACCAGCCAATCAGGAATACTTTCTTATTCATGTCCTGTAAGCACAATGTGTGCTAGCTTGGGTCTGGTATACTGCACAATTCAGAAACCTTTTTATTACCCCTCCTTCTTCCTAACGCCATGTGTAAAGATCTACTAGGTTTATTTCTTATAAAGCAGATACTTTTTATTATCATAAGCTGAACTTAACATTGTATTCCTGCACTACAGCAGCAAGAACAGCAGCATATGAATCACGGTCACACTTTATTTTGATGGTCCGTTTGTTGAATTAAGTTGCATTGCATTGACATGCCAACTAATTCTCATTAGATTATAAATAGACTGGTAAATTGGGGTTAGGGTTAGTGTAAGTTGACACATACTTGCAAAGTTTTTTTTTATGGTCTGTTAATTCATCAACAGATATTAAGCAGAGAGTCTACTAATACTCAAATGGACCATCAAAATAAAGTGTTATCTGGATCTCGTCTGCCAAAATCAAGCCATATACAATCAAAATTTCAATTTTACAGCTATTCCAATAAACGCTGGTTAAAATGATTCCTCTGAATTGTTGTCATGTTTAGGCACACAAAATGTTTGTGATTCTTAAAGTAATCAGTCAACTGGTCAAGTATGGTGATAACTATTAGTTCCTATTTTGAAATATATTCACCAGCAGGGTCTTGTCTTAATGAATAAAATGCGTGCTGAGGCACCTTTGTTAGTTTTCTGAAGGTTATTTATATAATTGTAAACATGAGCTCATAATGTGGTTTTCTTATGGTGCACAGTTGCTGGTAAAAGATTTTGGAGAGAGCAAACCTCATGGAAGGAAACACTGAGCCGATGGGAATATGGCTGCTTTCTTAATCGGTTTATATGGCTTATCCCAGTATGTTTCAAATGACCAGCACCCCATGGGATAATAACACACTCTCTAAGCAGTCAGCGGAAAGGCATTCATTTGTGATCTTGCTGCCATGATCTTGAGCAGACAAATATTTTTGTACTTGGAAAACTTGTAAATGTGACTTTCCAGTTTTTTGACCTTTCCAGGCCATTGGCTTGTTTTAAGATTTGACACCAAAGTGACATGGGAGGTGTAGTCTGGGGAGAAGAGTGCCAGCAGTCTTTTAACCTGTCATGCTCCTGACTCGGAGATGGCCTTAATGCGCTGTTTGTTTACCCTGCATCTGTGCTGTCAGACCCAGAGTGTCAGAGCTCAATATGGCTTCTGTTATGCAAGGGATCCATCATCAACTTTTCCTCAGGCTGTTATACCTGTACTTCAGCTCCACACTGTTCACAATGTCATGCTTTAATTTCATATCTCACATATTTGCTATGCCTTCTGTTTATATGCATCTCATTTTTCACATTTTGACAATACACATGCTTATGAAGGTAAAAAAATCTACACGTTCATAACAAGAGCAATAGATTTATTATTACTTATATATTTATGTTATTTTCTAATATATAATATAATTATGTAATATTTATATTATTATAAAATATTTTATATATAAATATATAATAATAATCTATTATTATTATTAATATTATTACTATTAATAATATTACTTTTATCTTGCAATGCTCACGAGTGGTTTCATCACTTGCTACCCCACAAACAGAAGCATGCAGCGTCCAGCTCTGAATCTGATAGTATGACAAATGAGCAGGGACGTCGTTGGGGTTGAGGGAGTTAGGACGATTGTAAGGGCCAAGCATAACCAACCACAACCCCCCTATCCCTCCTCCCCCTTCTCTCTTTACTTTCAACCGTAACACCACTCTACCTCAACCACCCCCTTCCACCCCCAATCCACTGTTCACTTTTGCCTTTTTGCCTTCCTCATCACCCCTACCCACAACCCCTACACCCACCCACCGGTCTTCAATTTTGTCCGCAAAACCCAAAAAATGTTGTCAAATGGCCCGTACCGACCAGTGGTGCCCCTGCAAATGAGTCATACTAGGAGTAACAGTTGAAACTTACTTATCTTCAAACGACATCTAAAAACGCCTTGCACCAGTTACCAGTGTATAACGGTCACGAACGTCTATCAAACAATGGAAATATAAAATATTGTCTCATCTTGTGAGATTGTCAGTCTCTGATTAAGTGAATTCCTTTCTCTTAACACACACATAATACTGAACAGTTGTTGTCCACTGCACCTGCTGTTATGGATTGACACTGTTATGGATGGACACTAGTGCTAGGATTTTCATTAAAAAAGAGATTTCAGTTTTGAAGCTTACTGAATCTTAAATGTAATACTCAGATTCCTAATTATACAGTTTTTGTTTTCATAATTGTGTTTATTTTGTACTTTTGCTTCACAAGAAGCACTTCAGGCTGTTCAAAATAAACAGAAAAAAGCAAATACTGGAGATGTGTTGCTTATTACTATTGTATCATACTCGGACCATAACGTGACCCGATTGTACGTACCTAACTGTGGGTGTAGCATAACAACCCTATTATTTTTCAATAAAAGTAATCTAAGGTAAGTATATTCAAGGCTTTAATGTAATGTAATATAATGTAATGTACAAATTAAAGCATTGTAAAAGAGAATGTTCTTCATACTTTTAGAAAACATATCACTTTTATGTGAAGTTTCACTTACTAATTTTGACAGGAGCACACAATATGATTGATCACAGCTAGTCACTCATCTTTAATTATTAGTAAGCCAATCGGATAATTTCAAATTCACTTTAAAAAGCCTGACTAACATTATTCCCCTCATCTTCGTTTTTGAAGAATCCCTCCATCCACCCTATCTCCCCCTTTCCTCATTTACCAGGGGAAACTATGGAGAACTACCCGATCTCGTACCCCTTACATGCTCATTGACCAGGCGGGAGCCCTGGGGCTCAATTATCTTCGAGCTCATGATTCTCTCTCGGGACAGTATGCCAAACCTGCTATTACTATCAATATCTAAGTGTGAACTCCTGACTCTTGTTTTTGCTTAGTGAGTGTTTAGCAAATCCTTACTAAATACTGTATATAAATTCAGATATATAGCAAAACTTTAGATTATTAAACATAATAACTAATAACAAAGATTTTCCCTTAGTAAACTTACAATTACTGTAATTTATTAAAAGTATATACGTTGTTTTAAGGTATGCTAATAGCAAATATGTGTTCACCGATCTAATGTGTGCATTTGGTTGCTCATTGCTCAAGTAATTTGGCTTATTCTGATCTTAAAGTTAACGATACAGTATAAAGTGAACTGGAACAGGTTCAAAGTGTTCTCTCTTTCTCTCTCTCTGCTAGTTCATTAGCCTTCACTAACAGCCAGCGCTGGCCCTTTGACTCGCTCCTCTATTTAACACCATTGTGCTCAGCCGCTGTTTAAACCATTTTCTGCTAATGCCCGTGTCCACAGACTGCGGCCAACCATCTCTGCTAGCAATTATTACATCTCTCCCAGTCCTATCCACACCAATAATCCTGCTATCAGCCAGCGCTAGACCTCGATAGCAACACAGCTGGCTACACTGGCAGTAGCATCTAACCCCATCTGCAGATCTTATCTGCTTTCACGGCTTATGGCAACAGTGCTGTGTTTCAACCTCCAACTCAAACAGAGGCAAACAGCCGAACTACGCTAATGGTTATGTTAAGTGTATCCTTTGCCAGCTTTGGCTGGCAGAACATTTTGTTGTGAAGCCTGAGGAGTTTTGTGCCATTTTTTTTGCTGAAGCAGCCTTGAGGATATTTAGAAGTTTATTAGCCCTAGACAACCTCCTCATTTATGTTGCATAAGATGCAGACTGTAGCTGTTCCTGCAGAGTCTATATTTCCAGCTTTAATTGGCGCAGAATCCGTAAATAACATGAGTTGGCATCAGTCTTGTTCTTAATATTTCTTTCGCTTAAAGTGAATATAATAAGCAGTGATTGCAAACTGGCAGCATATTGAAATTGTGTGTGTCCCTCAGGATCTCCTGTTCCAGTTTTTTGGATGATGTGATGAGATGCACCAAAAATAGATTTGTATACTATTGCGTTTTCATGACAGATATGAATATCCTTTCATTCTGCAGAATGAAAAAAGTCAGATACTTAGATAAGCATAAAAAAAAACTATTTGCATAAAATCTGTTGAGATTTGGACAGCTAAAGAGAAATGTTCTAGAACAGCACTCATAGTGTGCCGCAAAATGACATTCAGAAATTAAATAGACAGTGCGTCCGGATGGAACGAAACAGATTTAAAACTCTGAAGACTCTTTCTGAAAAAGTTTTACAAGCAACATGCAAAGGAGGTCTTAGTTCAGGGAATTTTATTTGTATTTGGCCGGTGACAAATTTTTTAAGATTCACAATTATTACAAATGGGTAGGGGCCTTTGAATACTGTATTTTGTGCTTTTTTGTTAATAAATGAAACTGAGATCCTTGATTTATTCACTCTTTTTCATGTCAGGCTGCATATTTAGACTTTTAAAAAATTATGTCCATTTGCATTTTTCACTGGGACTGCAATACACAATGTCAGCATGCTTTCTCTGCTTTCTGGCTCTGAGGCTATCAGGATTATGATCAGATTTGAACCAATTTTTTTAGCCCAGAACCTCCTTTCTTTCTGAAATGTGTTGCACACACAAAACCATGTTGGTGGAAAAGGGATAACAGTGCACTGGTAAAGGATGCAACATATCTAGTGGAAATCCTAATCAAACGCTGACTTCAAAGCTCGCAAAGCATTCTGCAGTCATTTTCCATTTGACAAATCTAAAAAAATGTTTCCAATAAGATAAGTGTTATATGATGACGATAAAATGTGTCTGGTGATCGTGCCAGTATGAAGCTGAACAAGACCTCAGTGGTCTTGAATAGCTTCTGAAAAGATTTTGACAGAGAAATCAATGTAATGCACATCAGAGAGAGCCGAGCACAGGTGAAGGTCCCTGTCAAAGGGACTCATGTGTGAAAAGTCATTTGTTCAGCCAGCCACACACACACACTAAACTCACAGTGGGTTCCAAAAATAAGTGATTCTGCATGACAGCCCAGTGAATAGCCATCCAAGGTTTTGAAGTTGTCAATAAACACTGCAGAGGATGCTTTCCCAGGAATTTTGCAGTGTTTTCACGCATGCATGCTGATCCAGGCACTAGCAGTGTGGGCTTTTGTGATCTAGCCTCCATCACAACAGCACACCATGCGTATTCTTTCTTAGAAGTCTCATTTGCTCATAATAAGGCAATGCCGATTGACACTTATGCCTCTGGTTGTCAGGTTTATCGTCCTCAGCCTGTCAGTGCTGCATAATGCCCATCATTCTGTGGCCTGCCTCTGCCAGAGACTGCAAGGGACAGCTTGCATAGCTTCAAACCTCATCCAGCACTGAACTGTGCCCCCTAATAAAGCCTAAATTGCCCACCGTGGAGCAGAAAAGCAGCTCCAGACATTCATTAGCTTAATGAAAACAGGCCACTCCACTGCAGCCGCCCAGTGAGCATCTTCACACTGTAGCTGAGGCAACCATCTGCTCCGAGGCACCCAGCCAGCTGCAGAGTATTCCTGTCATACACACTCCATCAGAGGAGATGCAAACAGCACACCTCCAGCGCACCCGCTCCCAGAGAGGTTGGTCATGGCGCTTTGGTGCAGTGCTGCAGTGTTGCTAAAAATACTGCCCTACACACACCTCACCCTTTCACCTGAAAGCGTGTACATTTGCTTTGTGGCTCTGGACACATTTTGTGACACTTCTTCTGCATTTTGCCTGCTAGAGTTTCCTACAGCTGCATCTGCAACCTAGCTGGGATGAGCATGTGTTGAGGAGTTTCCAGCCATGTGCTAGGCAGGGTATGTCAACACGTGTTATAGCCAACTGTTTCATTCTGGCCGCCAAATATCAGCTAACCTTTGCAAACATTTGAAGGGCAAATTCACTTTCCTTAGTAATGTCTGGCTCACTGGGCTGGAAACTAGCAACAGGTAACAGCAAAACAAGTCTAAAATTATAGAGTGTCAGAGTGTCCAGAATACTTAAAGTTAAGGTCCAGTGCTTTCACTGTGGCTCCATGAGAATCTGTAATGTTTCAAAACCAAATTGTACCATAAATTGAGTTATTGTCTCTTAGAAGGAAAGAAAAGATGATTCTAAGGGCTGGAAGACTTTAGATTTTTGAAGTCGATTTTTATGTGATTAAAGTCAGTGTCTACTAGAAACTCGTGGCATCAATAATTAAACACAATATTCAAAAGCTTTGCAAAATACCCTTTATTATTACCAGTTATTTAGAGGAAAAAAAATACAAATGCTGTCAGACATCCAATAATATCTGAATGCAAACTTGCATATGCAAGCTGAGACATGCAGTCTCAAATGCACAAAATGACACAATGCATTCAATGAAGCTAGTGATGTAACTGTGAGGGGTAGGGATAAGAGAGTGATTAGGTGTTTGTATTTAAAGAATCGCATGGAGCTCTCCAGACAGCTCCTAACAGCTGTATGAGAACATCTAGCATTTTATATACATTTTTAAACAAGAAATGTTATTAAAATCTAATGTGGTGAAAATATGACTGTGACGTGCGATTGACTGGAACACATTGAGACATTTGAGTGGAACACAAGTGGGACATTTCACTGCTGAATTTCTCACCTTCAA
This sequence comes from Danio rerio, assembly GCF_052040795.2. Taxonomy (NCBI): domain Eukaryota; kingdom Metazoa; phylum Chordata; class Actinopteri; order Cypriniformes; family Danionidae; genus Danio; species Danio rerio. The sequence continues at coordinate 25,732,256 of NC_141033.1, forward strand.
CTGTGCCAGGAATGAAGCATGCTTCCCACGCCATGTTTCTTTCAAATAAAACAGAAACACAAAGCCACCTTCATCAGTTTTTCTGATTGGTCCACTTCTTTGGGACAGCCATTGGGTAGGTTTACATGGACACCAATAATACAATTTTTATACGATTAAGACAATAATGTGAGTGTCTACCATGTTAACACTGATTTTTAATTACCTTAATCTGACTAAGGTCATAATTAAACTAAACAGAAATGGAATTAAGACAGGTGGAGTATGCGGACTTCAGTCACATTATCAAGGTAATCAAATTATTACTGTCATGTAGGATTTTCACCGCATTTTGTGACAGAATATTCCATATACACACAGCTGTTTGACACTTTTCTCTGCAACTACCAAGTCAGTGAAGGACCACAGACACCTTCATCGCAAAATGACATGCAATTTTTAATTTTTTATTTTTCCCCATATGACATGCGGTATCAAACTCATTAAAATAACACCCTTCCAGCAGTTCATACTCGCATCCAATACCTTGTCATACTGTACCTTGTCGCGGGGCATGCATAAAATGTTCCTGAATGAAAGTGAAAGTGCAAAACATCAGTGAAGTAGACAAACTAAAAAGGAAACACCTGAAATTACATGAAACTCCCGAGGAAATAGTGATAGCCTGGTAATGCAATGACGTTAATCATTTTATGTGCTATAACATGTAAAATGGGATCATAAAAGGAACAGTCAAAGAGTAACTCATGTAAACACCTTAATCTTATTATTGTCTTATAATTCCATTCATTTTCTTTTTGGCTTAGTCTCTTTATTAATCTGGGGTCACCACAGCGTAATGAACCGCCAACTTATCCAGCATATGTTTTACGCAGCGGATGCCCTTCCAGCTGCAACCCATCTCTGGGAAACATCCATACACACTCATTCACACTCATGTACTACGGACAATTTGGTCTACCCAATTCACCTGTACTGCATGTCTTTGGACTAAGGGGAAAACTGGAGCACCCGAAGGAAACCCATGCAAGCATGCAAACTCCACACAGAAATGCCAACTGACACAGCCAAGGCTCGAACCAGCGACCTTCTTGCTGTGAGGTGACAGCACTACCTACTGTGACACTGCATCTTAATCAGATTAAGCCAAATAATTTGATTTCTGCATTTGATTGGATTTGAGTGCATTAAAGTCGACCAGTGAACTACTCTGTGAAACCCCTATTCTCAACATTTTAAACCTGTCTGTTCCTTTGACCTTACAAAATAATGTTTCTTCCCTGTTCAGCAGATAGCATGTCTTATTTTAGTACATTAGGTTTTTGCCATCTGATAGTATCTGAATGCAGCCTTTATGATGCAAGCTGACTCAGTTATGTGCGTGTTTTTTATGCGCATTTCCAAAATTTATGCACATCTTGGCGTTTCCATCAACCTATCCAAAATAAAAATAGGTGGATGGAAATGAAGCTAATGAAGCAAGTGACATCACTGTGATGGTTAGGGGTGGGGTTAGGTGAGTTCTTTCAAAGGCATTGCATGCAGCTCAGATTGCATCTGCACCGAGTCTGCAGCCAGACCCCTCTCGATAGTCTATGATGAGTTCAGGTGCAAAAAAGTGCCATATGTGAAATTTTCTCGTAAAGTAAGCATTTTACTCAGCCCACCTATGTTTACAGAATGTTCAAATATTTTACTTTAGAGGCAATGAAAACCACATATTCTTTGCCATAAAAGTAAAATGACTGAAATGCACAAAGGAGGCTGAGACAAATGCTAATGTATAACATGTCTAAGACTTTTGCATCTGAACTTTCAAATGTACTTTATATTCAGTATAGTCACATATATAGAAAGAGTAAAGAGTCACTTTCTTGTTATGTTTTATTGTCCTGAGAAAAAAATGCTGTTTTTAAAACATATCTCAAAAATAACATTAGTCTAAAGTGAATTTAGAGGGGCTGCTGGCTACGGCGATTGTGGCAATACATCAGAGAAAATGATGAACACTGAACGTGAGCAGACAGTGATGAAGTGACACTGTTATAAAGGCAATCTGAGTCGCCGTTTTACACAAGGGCACTTTTTCTTACGATGGCAGCATTTATTGACTACTTAAGATGGGTTGTTATCAGGGGCATTAGACAATCCTTAGCAACCCCAATCTGAATGCAGTGCGCAAGAATCAGAAATCCCTTGAAGAGACAGTCGTATGATGCACAGGCGGTAAAACAATAGAAATCGGGTGGAAAAAAACTGTGAAGGCCAAGTGTTCTCAATGACCGCTGATCTGACTGAAATGTTAGTTGCTGCCCCAAAGCAGTTGCTGGATTGCTCGTCATCTGGGTAGTATTACTCGAATCCCCATTGGAAATGAACTCATTATGTTATGCCTCATTCAAGCATGGACTTCTGGATGGTTTTGAAGATCCCTTTTGGCATTTGGTACATGTTATAATATCTCTGAAAGCAGCGGAGCCCAACCACTGACCCCAAACATCGATTAGACACATGAGCAGCTGCGGTGCCCTGCAGAAACAGGTGTAGACTCTCATCTTTTTTGATCGCTTATGACAAACTTCAAAAAGCAAGCCGTGAAAATATGCTTGATCCACAACTGGCGTAGATTTAATTTTGAACCAAAAAATGAGAGTTTTTTATTCTCCCGCTGTAACTGGTTTTGTGCATGATGAGAAAAACCAGCTTACTTTCAAATGTTTTTATTGAGTGTGAGGTAACTGAGGCAGCCGTCTAGGATGCAGGCAGTGTGAGAGACCAACCGTATTGCCTTTTCTCTCCTCTATTACAGTTTAATTTTGTTGGGAAACTGCTGGGGCCCAGGGGCAATTCCATGAAAAGATTACAAGAGGAAACGGGAGCAAAGATGTCCATCCTTGGCAAGGGTTCAATGAGGGATAAAGGCAAGGTAAGATGAGTGTGCAACAACTCACTTATTTCTCCTCCTGTCTACCACATGCATTGAAGATTTTGAATGTTTAGTGAATTATTGGGTTTATTTAATGGACTGTAATTCGTTTGTTTTATTTTAATAAATGCCATGAGTAAATAGGCATATACAGTGTATCTGGAAAGTATTCATGGCGCTTCACTTTTTCCACATTTTTTATTTTACAGTCTTATTCTAAAATGGATTAAATTAATTTATTTCCTCAAAATTCTATACATAATACCCCAAAATGACAACTATGCAAATTTATTAAAACAAAAAAACCTGAAAAATCACATACAAAAGTATTAACAGCCTTTAAACTAGCTGCATTTAAATAGACCTGCATTAAATCGCTTTAAAGTTTCTACAATGAATGGAGATAATTGTGCTTTGGTAAATCATAATCACATTAGACAAATGAGATTAATAGTCATAATTATTGAACAGTTTTTTTATATGATAGTTGTTTTAAAATTTAAAAAAGATGATATTGTGACATACAATGTCATTTAACTGTGATTAAAAAGTTGAGATAATTATGACTTTTCTAATATTAAAATTTATCTAATTTAATTTCATAATAATTACTTTTGGGCGAAGCAGTGGCGCAGTAGGTAGTGGTGTCGCCTCACAGCAAGAAGGTCGCTGGGTCGCTGGTTCGAATATCAGTTCAGTTGGTATTTCTGTGTGGAGTTTTCATGTTCTCCCTGCATTCGCGTGGGTTTCCTCTGGGTGCTCCGGTTTTCCCCACAGTCCAAAGACATGTGGTACAGGTGAATTGGGTAGGCTAAATTGTCCTTAGTGTATGTGTGTGTATGTGTGTATGTTTCCCAGAGATGGGTTGCGGCTAGAAGGGCATCCGCAGAGTAAAAATGTGCTGGATAAGTTGCCGGTTCATTCCGCTGTGGCGACCCTGGATTAATTAAGGGACTAAGCCGACAAGAAAATGAATGAATGAATAATTACTTTTTTTAGTGTTTTATCAAAATGTTAAATTGAAATTATGTATTTTACTCATTTTAAGTAATATCAGGCTCATGGCCAGGGGGGTTTGGGTGGTTTGAAAGACCCACCTCGCGCTGACAAAGGTCCAGAATTGGTCCGCTATATAGGCTCATTTAGCCTATCCCATGTTTGACTTTTATGCTATCATGAATTGGGAAACTAACCAATCAAAGAAGGCTTTAAGACCAAGAGGAATCTTCTGTTGGAATATTATTATTAATATTACGTTTGAATATTGTTTGTGAAATATTCAATTGGCCAAATTCTGAATGAGATAAGTTAAATGTAATAGCTAGTTTGTTATTTGCGTATAGGCTTCAGTTTTAATTTAAAGCATGTTTTAACAGATCCCTAAAACAATATATAATGGTAGATGATAATAAAATTTTATTTTAAAAAAATATGCATCTTTTTATATTTCTTAATTCAAATTTTTCAAATCTAAAATGCTAATCTCAACATTATTTATAAAACTGTAATATGAAACTTACAGATTAAAAACACATTTGTAAAAAAAAACACTTAAAATAGTCAAATAGTATGGTATGTAATTTGGCAAAATGGTAAGAACAATTTTTGGTACATCAAAAAGTGTGGCTATGATCAATATCTCTAAAATACAGTATTAAACCATATATTTTAATAACTGCAAGGTGCAGTTGTTTTTCAGAAAAAAATAAAAATAACGACCCCTTTCAACAAGCTGGCTACAGGCCTGAATATGTTTGTGATTAAAAAAAACACATGTAAATAATCATATATTTTTGTAATATTTGATTTTTTTATCCCAGTTTTAATAAATCTTCTAATTAAGAATTAATTCTCACTTTTCATTTCATATGTATGATTTACCCATAAGCATATAGTGAAAGTTTATATATGCAGTACTGTATATATCCATCTATTCCAGAGCAGAGTGCTTTTTATCCTTTAAATCCTGTAAAACTTTCATTTCTGTGAGTTCAACAAGCCTCAGCAGTGGCTGATAGAGCACAAAGCCTGAGACTGAAGATCATTACCTGCACTATATGCTCCTAGATAGAGAAGGATCTGCTGTTTTTAGCATTTACTGACATTATAAACATTCTGGCAGAGGGAAATCACAAACAATATCACTATAGATACCGCTCTGACCTATATGTATAGTAGCACATGGCAGGACTAGCACAACAGCTTAGTGATGTTTGCATAAAAGAGCAGCTTACTAATTAATTGTCAATGTTTTTCACTTGTGATTGAGTGTTTTTTATTGACACCAAAGTGTATAATATAAAGCCTGCATAATTTGAAGCATGGAAGCTGTGACTTCATAAAATGGTTTGACAAGCACAGTTTTTTTTTCTTCCTTTAATTTAGTAGATTTCTTCTTAATGTTAACATCATTTTGGAGACGTATAGAAGAGCTTTAATTCAGACATTGCCGTATAGGCTATATACTGTATACAGTGTATGGATGTTAATAGAATATACACTGACTGTACATTTTACTAAATTAAAAAAAAAACTGTCTTTAAAAAAAATAAACTAAGTAGATATGAAAAAACACACAAATGTGAATGTTGATATGACAATTTCACACATTTTACAATAATCACATTAACAACCTACATCACATTTAAAAAGAAAAAGAGAAACTATAATAGTATAATATAATAATGACTATAATACCCATGTCTATGTACTTGACTATAAATCACACTTTTTGATTGGACTGTTGAGAATTTGAAGCTGACTCTAATTGTTCCAATTCATTAAAACAATGAATATACATTGAATATACAGATGTATTAAAACTCTTACACCATATGATAATGGGCTATGAACAACAGAAACCAAACAAGCCAAGAGTATGACACATTTATATATATATTAAAAAAATATATATGTATATATATATATATATATATATATATATATATATATATATATATATATATATATATATATATATATATATATATCCTTTGATAAGACTAAACAAAAATTAGTTCACCTCGCCTGGCCAAATTCCTTAAATTGACCATATAAACCAATCAGAAATTATAGTAACAGCAGCATGTGGGAAATGTGTGCTCACTGTGAATGTGTTTGCCTCTTTGACATTAATTGCATTATACAAGTTGCTTTGGAATGTAAGTCAGTGCATGTTTTAGATGAAACAAACATTTAAATGAGAAGATGAATTAGTCTAGAGAGTACACAGTTAATAACCAAATCTCTGAACTGGAAAATTGTCAGGGATTTTAATGCAGAAAATCTATAAAGTGCTACAGTAAAAATCTGTTACCTGGTAAACAGCGTTTTTGTATGATGAATAAGTGCAAATTGACTAAAACCAGAACATGCATGAATTGCATGACACTTCACTTTTTATAGTTTTTATTTTGTTTGTTAACATTATTATAGCTCTTTTGTTTCTCATTAGTGAAGTACACTCTCAGAAAAAAATGGTAAAATGTTGTATCAAAGAAGGTACAAACCCTTGTCACTGTGGCAGTATCTTTTTATGGAACAGAAATGTACCTTAAGACAAAGAAACAAATTTGTACCATTGCAGGTTGTAACTTTTAGGACATAATTTGTACCATGGGAAACAAAATGTACCTTTGGTTTTTAAAACCTGCAGATACAATATTGTACTTTCATCAAAGGTATAAATCTGATCCATGAAGGTACAGTGACAAGACACTTTGTACCTTAACAGTGTCAAATGTGTTCCTTCAAGAACTGTTTAAAGGCATTTTGCTACTGTATATTCAAAATGCGTCATTTTTTTCAGTAAATATAAAACATCAAATCCATTTTTAAACAATGTTTTTAAAGAAGTTTATTTTTGTGTAAATGCACAATTTCAATTTACAATAAAGAGTCAAAATACTTTAACATAAATCAAAAGATCTATTTTTGCTAAATATTTTACAACAAAAATGTAACAGAAATACATTCTCCCATCTACAATATAAACATTTTTGTTCTCCAATTATTACTCAATACCTTTGTAATCTCTTATTGTAAAAGTGAAATTTTTTAAATTTACTTAATTTAAAAATAGAAATAGAGTTGTGTAAAAGTATTGTAATGAGATATGCACTATGTTTGATTAGTTTTACAATAGTAAAATGTCTGCATGAACACTTTGCTTATGCAGGACTTTTGCCAGCTCATGTGTGTAGTGGAAAGCAAATGCCAAAATTCGCAGGTATCTATAATAAAAAATGTATTTATCGTAAATTGCTTAACAAATAATTATTAAAAATGCCTTAAATGTTTAGTTTACAATACCTATAGTTTTGGTTTACCAGTTGTTTTGTATTATAGAACTTAATAATTAATGTTTATGAGTTTCTTTAAACATAAGCTTTTAAATGATTATTCATGTTTTAATACGGACATTATTCGAAAATCCTTTCTAATAATATTTATTTTCATAGATATTGTTATAAAGGAGTTGGTTAACACTTATGTATTGTTTTATAAGGTACAGCTTTTACAAAGGTACAAAACTGTTTCATAAGCAACATTATTTGTACCACTGTGTACCTTTTTTTCTGAGATTATACATTTGAAATGCATATATATTTATTTAAATTGATCAAATATGGTACTACTTTACAAAAATAAAATTTTTATTTGCAAATTCTTCAACAGTGTAGGTCATAAATGAGCTTTTGAGACTATTTATAGTGTACAGCTTGCTCAGTGGCTCTTTTTTAAATGTGTGCTTTGGACTGAGCGATGGTGAGTGAGATGTTTAGAAATGGCATTTTGTTCTTCAGCCAAACAGCTGCCCTGAGAGACACGCTGGTCATTTACCTAAGCCAGAGAATCACTCCAAATGTAATATTTCTCGCTTTGCTGCTCCTGTCATCTGATAATGGGCCATCCTGAATTCCCTAGCTCAATAAAATGTTCATTTCAATATTTTTTATTGAATGCAGGGCCACTGGATGAAAAACATTCGTATCCAGCAAATATTAGTTTTCTTTCATGCTGCGTGTGAAATGAAATATAGCAATAAGCAAAGCAAGGTTTGTGTGCTACAGTGATTTGACCACTACTAAGGGTTGTTGTTAGGCTCAAGTGAAGCATGGAGACTTGCCTTATTAATATGCCATTCAGTTGATGTGTGCATATTTGCAACACTGTTGAATGTTGTTTAATCAATAATATTTCAGACCTGGAGCAGTCCCAACAATGTCAAGATAATATTAGACTCTGTTACCTGAAGGATTCTACAAAGTCAACAGAAACTTTCTGTTTGTGTAATCAGCAATGCATTTGCAGTTACCTGAGAGTGTAGAATGAATTATTTAAACCAAAGCTGTTTTGTCCTCATTTGGTCTCTGAAAGCAAAATTTGTTCAGAGCCAAACCTTGTTTTATACATTTACCACCTGCAATCTATTTTAAATAAGGAGCTACAGATGTGCTCCGCTTTAGCTCTGTGACGAGAAATTTAAATGTCCCTTTCAGTGCAAATATACCCTTTCTATATAATTGAGGCTCTGTAAAGTGCACCATATTTGCTTATGGATTTGTTAATGTGATTATATTACTAAAAGCATGACTGATCTCATGTTTTGCATGCAAAAGGGAAAAAGGAGTTTTCAGGCATGCAAAAGCTAATGTATGATATTGCTCTAATTTCACCCAAACATTAGAATGTTTTTTTTTTTTTTACATTTATGTTTGTTTCTTTACTTCACTGTTGTGCATTTTTACAGTGATATATAGAAGACATTCACTAAAATGCATTATTTGTGTAGAAAAAAAAAAGAAATACTGTCATAAGCAAAAGTAAAGTTTATTTATAAACTAATCTTGAGAGGAACACGTGCTTATGATTGACCATGGCTGGACCTGCATTAGCTAATACATAATTCTCCAATCAGATGATTTTTTAAAGTACTATAACTAATATAGTCTTCATATCGTCATCTTCATCTTGAAGAATCGCCCCCTCCTCCCCTATTCCTCCCCTTTTTTTACATGATCGGGCGGCAAGGCAGCCTAGTGGTGTGCGCGGTTGCTTCACAGCATTAAAGTCACTGGTTCTAATCCTTAGGCCAGTCGATGTTTCTGTGTGGAGTTTACATAAAGTGTTTTTACATAAACCTCCAAGTGCCATCTGAAATTTCCTTTTAAAATTTGCATTTTTCTCACGCTCCTAAGTCTTTATTCAGTAATTTCACTTTTATTGCAAATAATAGGTTATTTCCATTGGATTTAGCATGGAATATCTGAACATAAACATAAGACGCTTGGAAAAAATATCATTCTAGAAGAAAATTCCAAATGGCACTGTGGTTTTTGCATGTGAACTCTTCACATGTTCTCACCATGCTCGTGTGGGTTTCCCCCTGGTTCCCCGGTTTCCTCTCCCCATCCAAAGATGTGCATCATAAGTAAATTGACTAAACCAACTAGGCACCATGGTCAAGATCCTAGCCAACAGTATTTTTCCCTCATAAAGCATTCATTATTAGCCACAAATAAGAAGGGGAGTTCTCGAACTCCTTCCCTCGATCTTCCCTCTCGCCCTGCTAACAGGAAGGATCCCAGGAATCAAGGATCTTTTGAGCTTAGGGCTTTTCGCTGGACAGTTTACCAAGCAAGGCATTACTAACAATTTTCTACTTTTAATCCTTAAATATTTACATGCATATCTGTACTTTTCTAAATTTTAAACCAGACTCATTACTTTTGTTTTCATGTGTTTGGTGTTTTGGATAAAATAAATGTATTAACAGCATTAATGACTATACCCATGAAAGAAAATATTCTCTGAAAACATGGGATAACATGGGATATTTTAATTTTAGTTTCAAAGATGATGAAGCAGCTTTAGCCTAATGCCCTAATGAAAAAAACTTTTTTTGGACAAAATTAAGTGTTAATTGAAGACGTTTATTATTTGTAAAGATAAAGACTTTAATTTTTTGTGTGCAGGCATAGACATTAATGGCTGTTGTTGTTCTTGATCTAAAAGCAGCAATACCTTACCCTGAATGCAATTTTAAACAATTTTTACATCGAAATCAAAAATGAAAGTTATTTTGTATAAATGTATGGATATGATGTGAGGTCTAGCCAGCGTGAAACTAAAACAGCAACAAGTAATGTGTAATTTTTACTTAAGTACATTTTTGAGGCTGTACTTCATTATTTGTACTTGAGTACAAAAGTGTAGTCAGTACTTCAGCAAATACCAGAGTCATTTTAAACACGATCTTTACTTTAAATGATGTGTGTACTTTTGCCATATCTGGATACTGAAAATATGAGAGTTTCAGTTTACTATTCCGATGTCCCTGCCATGCTTTGTTAGCGTATTGCTTTGTTTCTGATGTACTAAGTTTTGTAACATGAGCTACCGCACCATGAAAAGGTGGAAATATCAAATATTTAAGAGCAATAAACTCACTTTTCTGCAGCACTACATGGGCCTCAGGGTGCCTTTTGATGATGCCACAAACTGTCGATGACTATGTTTTTTATGATTTCAGAAAGGTTTTCTTTTTTACCCTGGTACACCACATGACCTCTAAAAAACTGCATATTCAGAGCAAATTCTCTTGGATATTTCATTACTTAAGCAAAACAATGTGACATACTGCAGTCATTTTAATATAGCACAGCCAACACTTATTTCAGAATGCATACAGTATGTTATTTTATTTATATGTTTATTTAAAAATGTTACATAAAACCAAAGTCAGGTGGCATGGTGGCTCAGTGGTTAGCACTGTCGTCTCACAGTAAGAGGTTGCTAGTTCAAGTCCTGGCTGGGCCAGTTGGCATTTCTATGTGGAGTTTGCATTTTCTCATTGTATTGGCGTAGGTATCCCCCACAGTTTAAAGACATGTGCTACATGTGAATTGGGTAAGCTAAATTGGCCGTAGTGTATGAAAGTGTGTGAATGTGAGTGTATAGACGTTTCTCAATACTAGGTTGTTGCTGGAAAGGCTTCCACTTTGTAAAACAAACAGTATGCCGGAATGGTTGTCTGTTCATTCCGCTGTGGCAACCCCTGATATATAAAGGGCATAGGAAAATGAATGAATGAAAATCAAATTCTATTACACTAAATGATAGTTTTGAAGTTGTTTTATACTTTATTATAAAATAATTGTGTTATTTTACACATTTTACAAAATACTTTGCTGGTGGTTTATAAATAACATTACTTTAATACATTTAATTTGACACATTCACCTAACTGGGATGTCTTTGACCCACATGCTCTAAAAATGCAAGATTGTTGTAACCCAATGTTGGGTCAAATATGAACAAAGCCAGCTTAAACTTATTTGACTAGTGTATTATAACCCAGTGTTGATTTATTGAAACCCAGTGTTGGGTTTGACCAAATATGAGCCAACATAGGGTTACAACTATTGGGTTACATCCCAGCATTGGGTTATGACATCCCAGCATTTTTTAGAGTGCACAGTATTCATACAGTATATTCATGGCCCACATCCATTTCTGGATTCCCAACCTGCATTGTTTAGATTGTGTCTACATTGTGCACTCAGTCCTAGTTTTACCATTACCTGATTTACATAATTCCTTAAGTGAACTGTGTACTCAAGCAATGCAGAAAGAATGCAAATTCAAGACAGTTTTAAGGCCTTAATCCTTAATGAATTCTCCCTCAGAGTTTAAACATATGTTGTGCACAGTGTTTAGTTTCATAATTACTGTTTGCCTTTTTTTTTTAATATTTGATCAAAACAACTCGGACCAATATTTTTTTTTTATTTAAATAGTCTTACTCAAAAAAAAAAATAAAAGTAAAAAGTTTCCAAAAGAATAAAATGAAGCAGGATTATGCAAACCAAATGACAGTGATTTGAGTTTCTACAAGCAGAATGTTCTTTTGTCAGCTTTTTCAACACACTCCTACCATTGTTTTAACAATGCAAATGAACTGTGGTCTGAAATCTATTTAAATTTCTGGCAGAACTCAAACAAGAGCCTGTTGAGTTGTTTTAAATCCCAAAGGCAATCATTAATGCAAACTTATTCCATTATAAAAAGTCACCTTGAGGTGGTACAGGTTTGTTATACATATGAAATTAAGAGTCCGCCTTGCATCTTTATGGCTATAGATTTGTCTGTTCAGTTTTTGAAAGGGTGACTGAAACAATCTGTACATCCAAGGATCAGCAAACCAAACAATATTGCATTCAGAGTGATTTCCTGTGCAGGTAAATGAACAGCTTGTGTCTGAAAGCAGCAAATTGACTGAATCAAAAAAGGCATTACATTAACCAGCAGAGCAAAAAGACATTTCATGTACTGCAAATGTCAAGAAAAAAAAGAAAATGTAAATTGTGTATTTAATTTTTGTGGAAGAACGCTAAAATCAAGGGTTTATCACCAGCAGTAGTTCTGTTTCCATGAGTTTTAGGAGTAAATTTTATTTAGCGCTTCAAGCTTCGAGCTCTTTAACTCCATAGGGGCACTGGATAACTGTCAGGCTTATAAGTGTCAGATTCACTATTTGTTCTTTACCGGGAATAAAAATGAGGAACCCTTCATTTTGTCATATTTGAAGAGGATTCTGCTATGCTTAGACATGCTTACTTGAGTGCCTTTTGAAACGCTTCCTGTGAGACAGACCTGCCTTTTGAAACAACTGAACACTTTCTTCATGGATTGACATAAAAGGAAAGTTAAAGCTTTGAGGCTTGAAACAGAACAAATGTCATCTGACGAACGGTTTTCCACAAGACTGGAAATGAGGCGGCAGACTTTCCTCCGTCTCCTGTTTCTGTCTGTCCATTTTTAAGTCAATCTGAAAACACCCACAGCGCCAACACCTACATGCATATATTTGTGTCTACTCACAAAATTACCACCTCAACCATCTCATCTGGCCAATTTGTCAGCGCCCCGTATATCGGAGGCTCGCAAAATATGATTACGCCTCTCGGGAATGTTGTGAAAGCTTAAGTGTCTCCTGACCTTTCGTCCAAGCAAAAGCATGATGGAAAAAGTGCTTGGGTCACTTTGACATGATAGAGAGATGGCATCGGTAAGTGTTTATTAAAGCTGAAGGGCCTGCATCAGTGATGTGAATGGCCCCTACATCAAAGCTCTCCTGTCTTTAAGAAGAAACCATAGCCAACTGTAATCAGTGTAAGACAGAAATGTTGGCTGCTGTAATTACAAGCTTTCTGAAGTTTCGTGAAGAGCCACAAAACACCTTCAGCAATCAGAGAGAATTGAGAAACGGAGTGCTTTGGTGAAATATCACCCTTTCCCGCTCTTCCCATGACAGGATTTAATCAGAAAGGTGACAGTGTCAATTTATTTCTGACAAAAAGCCCTCGGGCAGGTTTAAACGTAATGATTTGCTGTATCTGTGTAGCCATTATCTGTTATGGAGTAAGGATGTCGATGGCTTTCATTGTTCACAATTGTCATATGCCGTTATGAGAATTATTATAAAATGTGAGCAAAAAAAAGTCATTTTGTGACATTTTGGTAAAAAACATTACAAGAACATCATCACTTCAAAAAGACGAGGCTGTTAATGGGACAGTTCACCTAAAAAATGATGTGTTCTGTCACCTTCATGTCATTACAAACCTGTGTGACTTTACCTTCTTATGTGAAAACTAAATGATATTGCACTACAAGACACAGATGATGAGAAAAGTGTATTAAAAGCCAAGGAAAGCGTTTACTTTAATGATTCAAATAACTAAACTTTAACATAAAAAATGTCACAACAGCAACTAATTTTCCATTGTCAGCCGCCATAACAAATCATCACCTAAGAATTATTAGGTTCTATCTGACATTTTGGTCAAAATTGAGTTATTCACATATGACAACTTATTTACATTATGGGACGTTTTTGTGTAAGTGGTTTACATTTTAAGACTTTTTATTTAAAAAACAAAACAGGTTTTATTTATCTACAAAGTCAAACTCTTGCTTGGCTGTAAGTTTCTTTCTGTGAGCCAATCCGCATTTCGAATGCACACACGAGGACCAATCAGGATCAGCTTTCTTTGTTATTCCACCAGACTGCTCCATTGTTAACAAATGTAATAAATTAAATGTAAAATATTTTTATTTGGGCGACGCAGTGGTGCAGTAGGTTGTGCTGTCGCCTCACAGCAAGAAGGTCGCTGGGTCGCTGGTTCAAGCCTCGGCTGGGGTCTGTTGGCGTTTCTGTGTGGAGTTTGCATATTTCCTCCGGGTGCTCCGGTTTCCCTCACAGTCCAAATACATGCGGTACAGGTGAATTGCGAAGGCTAAATTGTTTGTAGTGTATGAGTGTGTGTGTGTAAATGAGTGTGTGGATGTTGCCCAGTGATGGGTTGCGGCTGAAAGGGCATCGCTGCGTAAAAACGTGATAGATGAGTTAACGATTCATTCCGCTGTGGTGACCCCGGGTTTAATAAAGGGACTAAGGCGAAAAGAAAATGAATGAATATTTTTATGTGTGTATATAAAGAAACATTTTTCATTGTTAATTAAACTTTGTTAACTCATTTGAGCATTGTCTGTTTTCTTATAAAGTCTTTAAATTTGATATTAAGCCTTGAATGGCAAATAATTAATTTAATTTATGGGGTTTTAATTACAACAATAAATATTACCATATTAATTACACAAATTAAAAATCTGCACTGGACAAAATATTTTGCAAAGTCTTGTATTCTTAAGTGGAACAAGAAAGCCGCTGAACCACCAACTTATCCAGCACGTTTTACAAAGTGGATCCCCTTCCAGCTGCAACCCTTTTCTGGGAAACATCCATACACACTCATTCACACTCATACATTACGGACAATTTAGCCCACCTAATTCACCTGTACCACATGTCTTTTGGACTATGGGGGAAACCGGAGCTCCCGGAGGAAACTCATGCGAACGCGAGAAGAACAAGCAAGCTCTACACAGAAAGACCAACTGACCCAGCCGAGGCTCGAACCAACGTCATCACATGTCATTGCGAGCTCTTGCTTCATATGAGATCGACTGCTGTGGTTCCAGTTGCTTTATTTTTTTGCCATTTATCTTCAGGAAATCACTGAATGCCTATATAATGTTACAACGATATAATGTGGCAATAAGTAAATGTACTGTGCATTTACACCGTAGCCATCCACTTGTTAAGTGGTGACGTGTTTGTGACGTATGTATACTGTTTCCGGGTCCAAGCCACCGTTCATTTGAGTGGAGAAATCATTTGTTTATGATCGTGTTTTATTCCTATCACACATTAAAGTTAATTTTATATAAAGTCATAGTGTAAACAACAATCTCTGGGCTTGCTGCATAACAAATACCAAAAATTTAACAATTTATAAAAAAATTAATCACTTTCTGGCCATTGGATATTAGGCATGGACATATATACTGCGACCGTGATTTTCGAAAGCCTTAAATCGCTTTGTAAACGTTTATTATTACCATTTCATGAGTCTCCTTATTCAGTTGAATAGAGCGCTTGGACCCGGAAGCGCTTCGCATGACATCACACTTAACAAGCGGATAGTAATCTATGTAAACACACGAAAACAACATTAACATTATACTAGACACTGTAATAAGCTCATTCCCATCCACTAGACTTTTCTGACAGGGTATTTGAGTGTAATGAAGTGACAGAATGTTGTGGGACTACTATACAGGAGTTATTATTAAGGATTATAGATCACAAAATTTAGCAATTTTTATTTTAGTGTTTAACAAAGAAAAAAAAATACTAATTTGTGAATCTCCTTACTTCTGGGTGCAGCTGTGCTGCCGTTGTGGCTGGTGCATTCTGGAAAATGTTCTTACCCCTTGGTTTCAAGTGTGGTCCTAAAAAATCTCAGTTCGAAGGGGTAGATAGCCCTTCCCCTTAGCCTGATGTCTTCAAGCTAAAGAGAATTGGGACACCCCTACCCCTTTACACGCACAAAGCGAAGGGGTAGGTGTAATGGCTAAGGGGTAGAATTGAGATTGGTCTTTAATATGACTGATAAAATGTACTGTTGTTAATCTAAATGATTAATTAGGTCTATCTGTGAATCATGGTACTGTACAGTAAATACATTAAAGTGAGCAAATGGTGACAGAATTTTCACTTAAGTTCTTTAATCCTTTTCGAGTTCACTCTCAGTTCAATCTATGCATAATGCATTTCAGAAGGGAAAATCACCATTTCTTTAATTCATTAAGGGTATGATTAATTCTTCACACAGAATTCCTAATTTAATATTTTTCCATCTCTAGGAAGAAGAGCTGAGGAAAAGTGGAGAGGCGAAATACGCCCATCTGAGCAACGATCTTCACGTTTTAATTGAGGTTTTCGCACCACCTGGAGAAGCCTATTCCCGCATGAGCCATGCCCTGGAGGAGATTAAGAAATTCCTTGTTCCAGTAAGTTCATACTGTTGGATTCCCTCAGAGAGATGGCGAGCTGAAAGCCAAGATGAGATGAGTGAGCCAGCCAGCCCTTACCAAACTCCAGTGCTTTTCTGCATGCCGAAATTTGTCCATGTTTATTGCAAGGGTGTAAAAAATGAGATTATAGTGGTATGCATGTAATTAAACATATACATTGGAGATTCCATTATAGATCATGCATGTTTAATTCTTAATGGGCTGCAGACTTGGGAAAACTTGGTAGTTTGTCGTGTGTTTTCCAAATCATTCATAACACTTTTCATTAGGGAACAGCAGAATTAAAAGCTTTCCCTCAGTAAACTTCTAATTACTGCATACGGATATTAAGTATGGGTATAGTTGTTGTAATAATTGCTGTTTAGCTAAAGCATACAATTTTAAGCAGTCTACAATAGACTACCTGACAAAAGTTTTGTTGTTGATAATAGCTTGACTTCTAGTTGATAATTTAAAAAAGTGGCAGAAGGTAGATCTTTTGATGAATCATGTTGAACTGCATCCCACTTATCACAAATAATGCAGAAGATCTATTGGAATCCGCATGGACCCAAGATTCTCACAGAAATCAGTCAAATTTGAAGAAAAAATCATGGTTTGGGGTTAAATTAAATATGGGGGCGTATGAGAGACCTGCAGAGTGGATGGCAACATCAGCAGCCTGAGGTATCAAGACATTTGTGTTGCTCATAACATTACAAACCACAAGAGAGGGAAAATTCTTCAGCAGGATAGTGCTCCTTCTCATACTTCAGCCTCCACATCAAAGTTTCTGAAAGCAAAGGAGGTCAAGGTGCACCAGGATAGGCCAGCCAGAAATGACATTATTGAGCATGTCTAGGGTAAGATGGAGGAGGCATTGAAGATGAATGCAAGAATCTTGATGAACTTTTAGCCATTCCAGATGACTTTATTAATAAGTGATTTGAGTCATTGCAGAGATGTATGGATGCAGTCCTCTAAGCTCATGAGAGTCATACGCAATATTCATTCTTCTTCCACTGCACCATGACTTTATATTCTATACTGGACATTATTTCTGTTAAGTGACAAGACTTTTGTCTAAACAAAGCCAGACATTATTGTCCTAATGATCACCTTGAAATCAAGTTATTATTTGTTGTTCCTAAAACTATGATAGGAACTTTTGTCAGGTAGTGTATAGTCCTGCAGATTTGATTACTTCTGCAGATAAGTTATTCAGGTGTATTAATAACCATGTATTAACAGAAATTTGTAATAATAAACAAAATAGTAGTATGCATGCTAATAAGCAATTAGCTAGTAAATATTTGTTCCTTATATATTTTTTATCTAAAATTATATACAGTGATCAAGTAATTATTATTAGTATTATTTACATTTTAAGGAGTCTAGAGTTCTTCAAATGATTCCAATACATTTTTATTCTTTTGAACTTTCAAATCTCACAACCCACTTTAAATACAATTTACAAATTTACAATTACAAAATGAAGTAAATCTTTGCTTGCAAACTATATTTTCTTTACTTAGTGAAAAGTGGAGTAATAATCCAACAATTCAGCTTTTTCGTAAATTAAATTTTCACATATTTTTTAAATGTTGCTTTTTAGGAGCATATTTTTGAAAGGTAGTGTATACACATTAGCTTCTTATTGTCAGTAATCATATTCAACTAAAAGTACTGGAAGTCTCAATGGTGATTAAAGTGTAAAATGTCTATCTCTATATTTCCTGAACTAAATATTAATGCAGCACTACGTGCTGTTGGCTTCAGGCAGGAAGCGTTCGAAGAGGAGAGTTTCCATACATTCACCTTTCCTGCCCTGAGTTTTAAGCAGACTCTTAACCTCTTGAGCCACATCTTCGCATCATCATCCACAGCCCTGATCTGGTTACATCCTCCATATGTATCTCTTTCAGAGTCTTCCATGTTACATCTTCATGCCCACTCATGAATACCAAGCAGGCAAGTTCTCTTTCTCAATAGCTCAGTTACAAAATCTAGCGAAGTATCATTGTTGGCATTTTAAGATGTTTTAGTAACATCCCTTGCGTAAAGCCTCTTTTTGGGGGGCCAAATTTTGTGTATCCGTTTCAGTAGGTTGCTGCCATAAAGGCAGCTGCCTATGTAGGCGTTGAGGCAGCTCATTAGGGTTTGAAGCTAATGCCTTCTTTGAATATGTTTATAGTGCTCTACTCATTTATCTTTGTCAGAAAGCTTGATTCCTGTCAGGATTAAAGGAGTTTGCTGGCATCTTACTATAGCTCACTTTGAAGTGTTAATCATATCTAGGCAGCTGTGTGAATGAATTCATTTCTTGGAGTTTCCTAGCATTTGTTCAATAGAGATGAGGCATTATACATTCGCTACATTCTTTTTAATTAATGGCTTTTGCTAGAGCCCTAAATTCCAGTGAAAATAAACTTTGATGCCGTGACACACATGATATTCATGTGGACTGATTTTGTTGCGATAGTTTCAGGAAGGTTTTCTGTCCAAGCATCTTTAGTCTCATTGCACAAAGCAAAGACTATTAAGAAATGGCTTAGTGTGGAAGAACTTAGCTGACCTGCATGATAAGACCTGAACACCTTTTAGTAAAAAAAACTGTGCCAACTTAACATTATTACCTGCCTTTACTGGTGCTCCAGCATTCATGTTTTAACGTCGACTGGAATGCTTCCTAGAAAACTAAATGTTCTTGTAAACGTCCAAATAAACAATGAGCTTTAAAAATGAAGTGTTAAACATGCACACACGTTACTATTCTCAATTAATCTTATGCTCAAGAAGTATGTATATATATATATATTTAAATTTTTACAAATAGATTTTTATGATAATATTTGCATGTGAAAAATTAGAAACATTTGTTTGAACATTAGAAACATTGCCAACATCCAATGACAAATGTAATATCATTAACTATAAATGACATTTTTTAATAGATATGTTTTAAGTATGTAGCACTGAATAGCTATGGGACCTGCTCACCAATATTCAGACCATATATTTTTACAAATGATATTTTAAAAATTAAAATTAACAGCTTACTTGCTGTTAAAATTAATTATCTGTAAATAAAATTACTTTTTAAAACTTAATTTAAAATCCAAAATCCAAAGTGAAACTCTACTTTTAATGACTGATATACTGTAATTTAAATGAATCGCTTGAAGGTAGCAAAGAGTTTAGAGGGTTGGGGCCAAAAGGTCCAGAATTTGTCCTTTTAATTATTTTATGTCTTTTAAAATTACATATTGTATTAATTATATAATTAAATTAATATATTTATATTCAATATATAGTAATAAAGTGTAATTTTAAAGAACTCTGGCCAGTAATTTGAATCCCATAGAGCATCAAAGCCACAATAATGTGACACGAGTCACGTGACATAACCCACTGAGTGGTAACATTTGAATCTTTGATGCTACATCCATACTAAGTAACGCTGTAGGTCTAAAAGAGCAAGAGAGGCATAAAAGGCAAAAGGCAGCAGCAAAGGCAGAAAAAGGCAGAAAAGGCAGCTGCGTCATTGTCGCAAAATATTGAACATATGTTCAAAAAGACTGCCAAACAGGGTAAGGCAAGTAAGGTAAGGTAAGTTACGATCCGATCCATGAGGACTAGGCTAAATAGCCGCATTAGCCGGGACGTCCTGTATATTTATTTACTTGTCCAGTACATGACCTCCCTTTCCCTATTTTTGACATAAATTTCTTTAAATAACTGCCTGCCGAAGGCTTTAATGGCAAGCGGAGTTCTTAGCTGTCAGATATCACTTCACAGCTTCACAGCTGAGGCTGTTTGGTCACTTTATTCGTTTTATTCTGATCAGATATAAATCCGATCGCTTAAACCACTTCAGAAAGTCATCTGGGATGCATTCCAGATGAAACAGGGCAGGTCTAATCATTTTTTAGACAAAATTTATATAAATGAAATAAATAATGAACTGGAGAAAATCTGACCTGCACCTGAAACACCTATAGGTGTGGTTTTACAGTCAAAACTCTATTAAAAACATGTTTACTATAAGGATGAAACATGCTCTAACTTTTTCAGGCCTGTTGCCAGGGGGGTTTGGGAGGTTCGGAAGACCCACCCCTTACTGACAAAGGTCCAGAATTTGTCCCATACATGAGCTCATTGTCCTATTTTGATTGCTATGCCATCATAAATAATGAAAATAATCCATCGAGAAAGGCTTTAAGACCAAACGGAGTCATCAGTTGGCTGCTGCTTCAGTGGGACTAATCTAATGTGAGAGAAGTCTTCTTTTATTACTGTATTGTTTTTAAACAGAAAACATTTTACAGGTAACTTTTATTCTAAATCTTGGACCTTATTTCCTAAATACAATGAGCAATAAAAAGGTGTGAAGCACCATAAGCGGACCATATTAAATTAACTTTTGAATATTATTATTTACTTTTTTAATATTACTATTTTGAATAGATTTTGGCTATTGTTGATATTCAGAAATTTCCAAATGTACTTTTTTTTACCCAAAGAATTCATTATTATTATTATTATTATTATTATTATTATTATTATTATTATTACTACTACTATTATTATTATTATTATGTTTGAATTATTCTTTTTTATTGAAATTGACAAATTGTGACTAAGGACAGTTCAGTTGTTTTTTGTCTAACAGATTGCTATGTTTCTAATGATATATGATGTAATAACTTTGTATTTTAAAAAATTAGACTTGTTTTAATTTTTTTTATTGCAAACTTTTTGAAAATATTTTTAGTACATCAAAAAGTGTGGTTATGAGGACATCTGACTAGCTAATCCAGCAAAAAGAATGTCACTAAAATTCAGCATTTAAGTCCTATAGTTAAATAGAAACTGAGGCGTATAACTGCAAAAGGTCCACTTTTTGAGAAAAAAAGAACCAACCCTTTCACCGGGTTGGCTACGGGCCTGCAGTATGTGGTTTCCATTATTCAGCCTTTAAAACATTTAGCGTCTATTTTAAACAATATACTATGAGAGACAGTGCTTCATATTTCTTCAACTGTAAAGCTACATCATTGTCATTCAACAAAGCTGCACACAGATTACCTGAAGCTCTGGATCAAATTGCAGTATGAATTATGTAGTTCCATTCAATGAATCCTGTAATTGCAGATTAGCTTTGGTCAACATGGAATGAATATGTCTTTTAAAAACAAACATCAAAAAGCCTTTACAGCCAGGACTACTGATATGCCTTATCCATTGTTGGTAATACCTACAGAAAGCCCATTATGTGAACACGATTACTCAACCTCACATACTGCCACAGAAAGAGAGTGATTCATGCAGAACACAGCATCTTCAGTAGGAGTGAGTGGGCTCTTCTCAGTGTCACTACTGTACAGATGAAGTCTCATTAATGCAAGACACTGCTGCTGAATAGGGTTCAAATTATTTCACATCTATTTTGTATAACAAGTTTCCTAAAATTTTATGTTTTAATATGCAAATGGTTCACTGTTTCATTATATTTGAGCTGTTTTGCATACATTTCTAAATCAAAAATCTTTTTTTTTTTACAATTTGAGTTTTACAAAAGAGATCATTTTTATTAACCCAATATTCTTAAAATACTGCAGTCAGAAATCATTTATATTTTTAATAGAATAATTTTTTTTTGTAGAATAATCAGACATATTTACATGAAAATACAGTATATATTGCTAAACATAACCAGAATATGGTTATGAATAAAACTGTAGTTTTATGTGCAGTTGAAAAGTAGATAATATAGGATTTACATTTTTTTTAATGCTCTTAAAAAAAACAACTCATTGGATGAACTCAATTTAATTGAGGGCAGGATATCCGTCCAATAAATTTGTATAGCATAATATATATTTTTTAATTGTTGCAAATTTATTAGAAATAAAAAAACCTAAAAAAATCACATGTACATCAGTATTTACAGCCTTTACTGTGAAGCTCTAAATTGAGCTCTGGTACATTCTGTTTTCACTGATCATTCTTGAGATGTTTCAGCAGTTTAATTAGAGTTCACCTGTGGTAAATTCAGTTGATTGGACATGATTTGAAAAGGCATACAGCTGTCCATATGAGGTCCCAGGGTTTACAATGCATGTCAAAGCTCAAACCAAGCAGGAAGACAAAGGAATTGTCTTGTAAACCTCCTAGACAGGATTGTCTCGAGGCACAAGGCAGGGGAAGGTTACAGAAAAAAATCTGCTGCTCTGAAAGTTCCAATGAGCACAGTGGCCTCCTTCATCTGTTAGTTGAAGATGTTTGGAACCAACAGAACTCTTCCTAGAGCTACGTTACGTTTGAAATAAGTTACGTTTGAAAAAAAAAAAAAAACAGGCACCGCTCATCACCAGGCTAAAACATCTTTACAGAAAAACATGGTGGTGGCAGCATCATGCTGTGGGGATGGTTTTCAGCAGCAGGAACTTGAAGACTAGTCTGGATAGAAGGAAAAATAAATGCAGCAATGTACAGAGACATCCTGAATGAAAATTTGCTTCTGAGTGTTATTGACCTCAGACTGGGTTGACGGTTCATCTTTCACCAGGACAATGACCTAAAGCACACCACCAAAATATCAATGGAGTGACTTCACAACAACTTGGTGAATGTCCTTAAGTGGCCCAGCCAGAGCCCAGATCTGAATCCTATTAAACATCTCTGGAGAGATCTGAAAATGGCTGCACACCGTCTCTTCCCATCCAATCTGATAGAGCTTGAGAGGTACTGCAAAGAGGAATGGGCAAAAAGTCCCTAAGACAGGTGTGCCAAGCTTGTGGCATCATATTAAAAAATAATTGAGTCTGTAATTGCTGCCAAAGGTGCATCAACAAAGTATTGAGCAAAGGCTGTGAATATTTATGTACATGTGATTTTTTTCAGGTTTTTTATTTTGAATAAATTTGCAACAATTAAAAAAAAAAAAACTTTCACATCGTCATTATGGGGTATTGTGTGTAGATTTTTGAGGAAATTAATCAATTTAATCCATTTTGGAATACGGCTGTAACATAAAAAATGTGGAAAAAGTGAAGCGCTATGAATACTTTCTGAATGCACTGTATGTCTTTTATGTGTCGTACATTTTAAAGTCTCTTACTTTTATATGACGTTTTCCTAATTGAAGTAAAATAGTCATTTTAAGCATTTTTTTAAGCATAGTTATATATACAGTTGATTGAGACTGATCTCAAAACTCATTTTAGGACAGTTATGGCTCACCAAGCAACAAACTGAACTGCATTCTTGCTGCAAACACCCAAAGCATGGATGTTTCTGCAAGGTGATAATCTCAAAACTCAAAGCATTGCATGAAACTCTTCTAAATCTTCAAACTGAAGTGAAGATCAAACTCTAGCAAGTCTTTCTATTAACTTTAAACACCTAAGATTACTTTTATTGTCAACATTTTCCTCTCTTAATTAAATCCCACACAAAGCAAACTACAAATCCCCTAACCAGGTAGTTGGACCAATTCCTTCATGTTGTCCCAACACAAAACGCTTAAGTTAACTTAACGGTTACAAATTTAAATAAACTGAAAATAAAACAAATAAATTGGCCAAATAAATGACAAGTATTGTGTTGTTTCAGCTCATTTTAAACAGGTTGTTTGAACGAGCAGCAGTAACATTTTTGAGCATGAGAAAACCACCTTTAAAATATGTATTGTAGTTAAAATCAACAAATAGTTACAAACAAATAGAGTTAAAATTAAATAAATGAAAGAAAAAATGCAAAAATGTCCCAAATCACACAATTGACCAAAAATGAAAAAAAAAACTACTTCACTGCAAAAAATGCTTTTATTACTTAGATTTTCTGTCACCTTTCTCGTCAAAATATCTTTAAAAAAATAATTTAAGAAGGATTTTTTAGGCAACCAAAACCTATTGTCTTGTTCTTGAAATAATATGGCAATATAAAGTAAATTTTTACTTAAAACAAGCAAAGTAATCTGCCAATAAGGTAAGATAAATAATCTTGTTTTTCCTTTTGACATAACATTATTTTGCTTACCCCATTGGCAGATTATTTTGCTTGTCTTAGAGAAAAGCTCAGTTAATTTTGGTATATTATTTCTTAAAACGGGACAATATATTTTGCTTGTCTAGAAAATTCTTCTTGATTTAAGCACTTTTAGATATTTGGACTGGAAACAAGACAAAAAATCTAAGTAAGAAAAGTGTTTTTTTTGTTTTGTTTGTTTTTTGCAGTGTTTGCATGCAGTGTCTCATCTGGCTAGTCAAAAACTGACTAGATTTTGTAGAAAGACATCTTATGCATATACTGTATCAGTTCAGAAATTATTAATTTCCTTCAATTTTTTTTAGCCTGACCAATTTGCTGGACTCAATATGACCTGGTGTTTCTAAGACTCCCAGTTTGTGTCCTGAATCAATGCATTACCGCTGCTATTAAATCTGATTCAGAGCATAATTAGCTTCACCATGAGAGACACTACATAATGAATCCATCAGAATCCTCATTACATTTGATCAGCTTAAAAATACATTTCTCCCTGTCCGTTTGTTGCCCTCATTTCTCAAGGCAATGAATGCAGAGGGATTGTATTTGTGCTGCGACACACTCTGCCCTGGAAACAGAAAAAACCTTGCTGATCCAAACATTTCACATTACCTACATAAACCTCTTTTCAACCATCATGGTGTACAAGCTATCAAAATTCCTGAGACTTGAATTTCAGTTTCTGTAGTTCATGTAGCGTTGTTTTGCACCTACAGTTGTATTAGTATGTGTTCAAATGCGTTTTTTGTGACCACTTGTGGAGAGATTTTCTCAAGCCCCTTCCCTCTTATTTGGTTATGCTCTACTTCACTTTCATGAGAGCATCTGGTGTGACTCAGAAGTACTATTGAAAGAATGGGAGTAAGAAAACAAGTGATTGAAAAGATCGTGGATGGAAACTACAGTTTTGATTGTAATTTGTGTGCTATAGTGAAACACTGTGCAAAGTATGAATTTTGGTGCGCTTTCGCAGAAAACAGGCCATAATGATCAAATCTTGGGTCAGTATGGAGATTAGTTGGTGTTTTATTGATGTTAAATTGCATTCAATCACAAGGGAGTTGACACTATGAGAGCAATCTGATCAAATGGCCTTTTAACTACTTCTGGAAGTGGTCAAAAGTTCTAGACCCCATTTACACTTTAATTGGACTGAAGAAAAAGATCTTAATGATGTAAAGGGGGTCTCAGAAGATGTTATTTCCAATGTATGTTTAAGTTGAAATTTTTACTTAATGGTCAGATTCAAGAGTTCACACTTAGCTGATGATTGATAATAAAGTGTGTTTGGCATGCTGTCCTAGGAAAGAGCCCTAAACTGCAAAGATCTTCAAGCTCGGGACTCCCTCCCATTTGAAGGGTGAGAGGAGAGTTTGAGCTCAGGTGCTCAGGTCTCGGGAATTCCCCTGACTTATTTAGGACCTATGACAGATTTTAGGGATTGCTATGGCGAGATACAGTAAACTAGTTGGTAGGCATAAGTAGGAGCCTGGTTTAGAGCTCATCTATAGTGCCAATTTGGTTTAGTCAATTCACTTATGACGCATGTCTTTGGACTGTGGGAGGAAACCGGGGGAAACCCACATGAGCACGGAGAGAACATGTAAACTCTGCATAGAAATGTCGACTGGCCAAGTAAGAACTTGAACTAGTGACGTTCTTGCTGTAAGGCAACAGTGTTACCCCTGATCCACCATGCCTCCCTATCTAGGAAAAAGGAGGAGGTGTAGAAATGAAAGGGGGTAATTTTCAAGACTAAGATAACCAAGGTAAGACACTCTGGTTATTTATTATGTGTAAGGATTTATCTGATTGGTAAATCATGTGGGACCAGCCATGGTCAATCATAAGCATGTGATCCTCTCAAAATTAGTTTATAAATAAACTTCACTTTGTGAATGGATATGCATGCAATGTTATTAAATGCACTACTATTAATCAAATTGAGGTTTGTAAGATTTTATTTAAAGAAATGCATTTATTTAAAAAAAAAAATTCAGTAAGGATATGTTTCACAAAATATTTCAGGATATCAATTAGATGCTACTTTTTTGCTTGTCAAAGAGTCCTACAAGTTTCTACAAAATTAGTTTGCAGAACAACATTTATGAAAAAAAAAATATTAGAAATTTTAAAGAACAAAATCAGCATATTAGCCTACAAGGATTTCTGAAGTAATAAATTACATTAAAAATACAACAACAACAATTGCTTTAATCTGTACCATTCCACAATATCTGATTAAATAAATGCAAAAAGGCAATGAAGCATGATTAAAAATCTTGTGTGACTTATTTTCTTACAACATGAAGCCAAAATCAAATGTATTTAGGGACCGAGCACCGAACGGTGCAAGGCCCTATTGGAATTGCTCCGTTTCTTATTATTCTTCTTCTTCCGCGGAATGAATCGCGGTTTTGAGGGGCTAAACATGCCCGAAAACTCACGCAACTTTGCACACGCCTCAGAAGTGGCGAAAATTTACGTTTGTTATGGGCTTCGGAAGTGGGCGTGGCAAAATGACTCGACAGCGCCACCTAGAAAAATTAAACGGACGAGCCCCCGATCCACGAATCACGCACATGCACGAAAATTGGCACACACCTCAAACATGCCAAAACATACGAAAAAGTCTCTTGGAGCCATATCTCAAACCCAACAGGAAGTCGGATATTTTTAACTTCCTGCGGCGAAAAAGTGGCGTTTTTGCCATTTCCAGGCGTTGTATTTTAACGAACTCCTCCTAGGGATTTTATCCGATCGACACCAAAATTGGGTTTTGTCATCTAAAGGCCTTGGCGATGTTAAATTGCGAAGCTTTATAGTTTTCGTCGATGGGCGTGTCCGTGGCGGCCTCGCAAACTTTGACGATTCGCCACAAAAGAGGAAGTCGTTATAACACAGGCATGCATTATCAGATCTGCCTCAAAATCCACACGCTTGATAAGAGTCCTGACCTGAACACGTTTACATGCCACTATCCAGATACAGTTACAGCGCCACCTGCTGGCCACAGGAAATGACATGATTTACGGAGTTATAAACTCCTCCCACAAATTTTATCGTATTAACACCAAAATTGAGTGGTGTTATCTGAAAGCTCTAGCGATGTTATATTGTGAAGATCTAGAGTTTTCGCAGAGGGGTGTGTCCGTGGCGGTATGACAAACCTCAACGCTTCGCCATGGAACAGGAAGTCCTTATAACACAACCACACAATGTCCGATCTGCCTGAAACTTCACATGGTTGATAAACGCCATCTCTTGAACACATCCACATAACAATATTGAAGTGGGCGTGGCAAAATGACTAGACAGCGCCACCTAGAAAAATTAAACGGACGAGCCCCCGATCTACGAATCACGCACATGCACAAAAATTGGCACACACCTCAAACATGGCAAAACATACGAAAAAGTCTCTTGGAGCCATATCTCAAACCCAACAGGAAGTCGGATATTTTTAACTTCCTGTGGCGAAAAAGTGGCGCTTTTGCCATTTTCAGGCGTTGTATTTTAACAAACTCCTCCTAGGGATTTTATCTGATAATTACCAAAATTGGGTTTTGTCATGTTAAAGCCTTGGTGATGTTAAATTGCGAAGCTTTAGAGTTTTCATCGATGGGCGTATCCGTGGCGGCCTCGCAAACTTTGATGATTTGCCACAAAACAGGAAGTCTTTATAACTCTGGCATGCAATATTCGATCTGCCTCAAAATTCACACATTTAATAACAGTCCTGACCTGATCAGGTTTACGTGCCGATATCTAGTTACAGTTATAGCGCCACCTGCTGGCCACAGGAAATGACATGTTTGACACTGTAACAAACTCCTTCCACAAACTTTCCCGTATCAGCACCAAAATAGAGTGGTGTCATCTGAAAGCTATAGCGATGATATATTGTGAAGATCTAGAGTTTTTGCAGAAGGGCGTGTCTGTGGTGGCATGACAAACCTCAACGCTTCGCCATGGAACAGGAATTTCTTATAACTCAACCACACAATGTCTGATCTGCCTGAAACTTCACATGATTGATAAAAGTCCTCTCCTGAACACATCCACACAACAATATTGAGTCAGTCATAGCGCCACCTGCTGGCAGAAGGTAGTTTGGCTTGTAACTCGGCCACACAATGTTCGATCTGCCTGAAACTTCACATGGTTGATGAAAGTCCTCTTCTGAACACATCCACATAACAATATTGAGTCAGTCATAGCGCCACCTGCTGGCAGAAGAAATTTTGGCTTGTAACTCGGCCACACAATGTCAGATCTGCCTAAAATGTCACATGGTTGATGAAAGTCCTCTCCTAAACACATCTACATAATAATATTGAGTCTTTCATAGCGCCACCTGCTGGCAGAATGTAGTTTGTCTTAAAACACAATCTCCACACAATCTCTGATCTGCCTGAAACTTCACATGGTTGATAAAAGTCCGCTCCTGAACACATCCACATAACAATATTGAGTCAGTCATAACGCCACCTGCTGGCAGAAGGTAGTTTGGCTTATAACTCAGCCACAAAATGTCCCATGTGCCTGAAACTTCACATGGTTGATAAGATTCTTCTCCGGAAGACATCTACATGCCAATCTTAAGTCACAGTTATAGCCCCACCTGCTGACAGGAGGAAGTTTGGCATAAATCTGTGATTTTCTTAGATCTTTTTTTATATATTGGCTTAAATTATTATTGTTCGCTGTTCTCTGTCATCGTAAGGTCACTGGGCGGCGGTGAGCCCGGGTGCGAGGTCCCTATCATCGCTGCTTGCAGCTTTAATTTTGGTTATTTCTGTAAATGTTTACTCTGGCAGGTAAAAACCCTTTAAACTATTGGTCCTTGCAAATATGTAATAGGTAGGTGTGTCGCAACGGCTCTATTTTTTTGATAGGAAATTTCTGTCAGGTCAAGTCATTTTCTCCTCAGTTTTCTTTAAACCTTTAAATGAAGAAGAAAAATGATTTTGCCACACATTATACATACATTTCTGTAGTCACAAATATGTAAAAAAAAAGAATATCAATACAGCAGCTAAGTGTATTCTTCTTATAGTAAATATGTACTATACTCTATTTGCATATTTTTAAAGGGTCATGACACCCCCCACTTTCGGTTCAGGTCTACCTCAGAATTTTTTCAAAACATGCATCAGGCGTGGAGCTCCGCGAGTAAAGGGCAGGAGTGTGCATGCCCTGCAGAGTAGAGGAGAAGGAGGGGAGTGAACAACTGTTGTCGGCTAGCTCACAAAATGTGACGTATATTTTATAGTTTACAGAGTTAAAATGCAAAGAAATAAACAGTAATTTCATGCCCTGCTACATTTGTTATTTGTAATTTAAATACACATAACCACAATTTATATCATTATAAAGATAATCGTGTTCATATAAACACTATTAATGAGGACTTTTCCCTCAATCTCCGGGTCTAAATGCAGACTCAGTGCAGCAGGTCTCTTGCCCTTTCTATTTTAACCATTAGCCCTGCTTGTAATCTAGAGGATTTAGGCAAACACAGCAGCACGGCGATGTGTCTAATTATGAACGAACTCCTGATAAAAGACAACGTCCGCCATTCTTGAATTCTTATACTGCTCTCTCGACAAAATGCTTTTTTTTTGCACACAAACAGCTTTGCTGTATCGGCCCTGACAGCATTGCGGGGAAAAACAGATACGACCATTCATGAACAGCTAAATACTGTGTGCCGTGGGTCAATGGACGCGTCTTACCCAGTCATCAACATAGTGTCTCACAGCTTAGCACTGGCAGGTCTACCTTGCCTTCGGAAAGCACGTGCAGTCATGAATAATTTAAAAGCCGGCTCTTCTTATAGGATAAGAAAACTCAGCTATGAATAATAATGAGAAAGCGACGCGTCATCTTTGCACTTGCAGTTTTGCTCTACGTCGCCGATTTTGATCCCACCCCAAAAATCATTTTAAACCCGGAAGATGAAATTAGCTGACAAAACCCCCACAATGTGTTGTTTTCCCCACAATTAACGCTAACAGGTGCTAACATTGTCCTAACTGGTGCTCAACACACACAAATCTGTTAAAATCTCAAAAAAGTACTCAAACGTTTCGTGAACCTTTAAATCTTCACTGATTGGGAAGCGTATCTCTGAGAAAGGCCACTCTCCTTTTGCTGCCATGTCTGATATTTTCCTGTACAGCTGTTGTGCCAAACAGGAAGGGAAATAAGTGGCTGGTGGAAATGAGGCTCCGTTTATCTGCCTGTGGCAGTGACATGATAATAAAATAAGCGCTATCCACTCTGTAATCGTCCTTGTGATTCAGGGCCCTGTCATGTTCAATCAAATAAGAGAGGGACTTTATAAATGCAGAAAGTGGAATTATTCTTTCACAACAATGCACTGATAGCTGATGTCAAACAAAGTTAATAAGCCAGTGCTCTATTTTTCTCCTGCCTCTATCATTCTTCTTACTCTAAATGAAAGATTCGTGTGCACCTCAGCCTCTCTTTCTACACCATATTTTCAGTGTGCTTGTCATATGGTGCCAGTATGCATGCAAAAATGTTTCATGTCCTTCACATCTGAAAAACAAGGTTTCATTTTTTTATCCTTACTTTTTAGTTTGAAGTCAGCAAAACTTTCTGGCAGTATATTTAGCCTTCGCTGCCAGCGTTCTGGTGTTCTGGCAACACATTTAAGGCTCATTTGCTTTTACGCCGGCGTCTGCAAGATGTGCATCCAACTGGATAATTTCTGTTTGCTGTGGTTGAACAGGAGCCTGTTAGACGAGATGCACACACAATGCCTTGCTATATATTGCTAAATATATCTATTTTTTCAAGTTTGGTGTTTTTGTTTTCTTTGCACAGGATTACAATGATGAAATCAGGCAGGAACAGCTCCGTGAGCTCTCCTACTTGAATGGCTCAGATGACCCAAGCCGAGGAAGAAGTGCGCGGGGACGTGGATTGCGGCTGACCTCCACAGCTTCCCCCAGGTACAGTAACTTCACCTAAACACCCCTATGTTAAATAATAGAAACCAACCACAAAGAAACAGCTCTCTAAAATGTGCCATAATTTAGTAACTTATGTAATTACAAACCTATTTGACGAGAAAAATGAAAAAAGGGAGATTATTTCTTAAAGCTGATAAGGAACAGACATTTTAATTGCCTTTTTACCAACTAATAATGTATTTCAGAGTGAAATTCACGTCACCTTGATGAAGAATATAGGACAATATTTGCTATAGTTGCTATAGTAGTTTAATATTGATGCATATTGTGATTGAAAGGTTTCCCTCTCCACACCATTGAACACATCTTCATAAAAATCTAAATGAATATTATTTATGTGACACATTATGAGAGCAAGTAAAAGTAAAATAAGTATAATGTACACAATTTTTAATTACAAACACTGCAATATTTAAGTAAATTAGATGTATTAAAGGCGTCACAGTGGTTCAGTGGTTAGCACTGTCACCTTACAGCAAGAAGGTTGCTGGTTTGAGTCCCGGATGGGCCATTTTGCATTTCTATGTGGAGTTTGCATGTTCTCTCCATGTTGGTGTGGGTTGCCTCTGGGTGCTCCAGTTTCCCCCACAGTTCAAAGACATGCGCTATAGGTGAATTGAGTAAACTAAATTGTCCATAGTGTATGTGTGTGATTTAGTGTGTAAGGATGTTTCCCAGTGCTGGGTTGCAGCTGGAAGGGCATCCGCTGTGTAAAACATATGCTGGATAAATTGCCAGTTCTTTCCACTGTAATGATCTCTGATGAATAAAGAGACTAAGATGAAGAAAAATGAAAGAATGAAAATATGTATTGAAATGAGATATTTGGACAGGAAAAAAATCAATAAAAGATCATT
The DNA here is from genome assembly GCF_052040795.2 of Danio rerio. Lineage (NCBI taxonomy): Eukaryota > Metazoa > Chordata > Actinopteri > Cypriniformes > Danionidae > Danio > Danio rerio. The sequence continues at coordinate 25,764,520 of NC_141033.1, forward strand.
CATGAGACCCTGGACCACAAAATCAGTCTCGCAACCAATGTTGCTCATGGAAATTTGTGGGAATAGTTAAAAACACATTGAGTCCAAATTATAATTTTGTATTTTATGCCAAAAGTCATTAGTGTATTAGGTAAAGATTGTGTTCCATGCAGATATTTTTATGAATGTCCTTATGTAAATGTTAAAACTTATTGTTTATTTGTAATATGGATGGCTAGAACCCTAATTTAGACAACTTTAAAGGAGATTTTCTCTGCATTTTTAACCCTCAGGTTCCAGATATTTAAATAGTTGTATCTTAGTTAAATATTTTCCTATTTGGAAACCCAAATTGTCATTTTTTCTTTGAGTTTAACTCTTATGACTGGTTTTGTTATCTAAGGTCACACAAACACACAAACATATTTGGCGAAGCATAAGTCATCCACATTTACTCTATCCGTTTTAACTCTGACTGAGGCCCAGTTTTCACTCCCAAACATCTGCGCTCTGTTGGATCATGAACCTGCCCCGAGGCTCAGCATTATTAATCAGGTTAGCAGGTGAAGCTTTAATTGTTCTCTTCAAAAGCATAACTTCTATATACCATCATCCATTATTTACACCATCTTTAATGTTTATTTCATAAATTCCACACTGCACTTGTTCGGGCTTGTCTGAGCCTCTGCCGATCCCTCTAGGATTCTCCCACAACAATGACAGCTTGCACTACCTCAGGTAGTAATAATAGATTCAAAATATGATCTTTCTGTTTACCGTTCCTGGCAGATAAAGCTATAAAATGCCTCTTCCCCTTGATGTGTTCCTCGTGGAGCCCTGAGAAGTCATTACCACAAATCAGCATGGCAAAAACAACACTGATGAGGCCATTAGTCCCTGTAGGATCTCTGGAGTTGGATGGACTGAATGCAGATCTGGACGGACTGAAGCATCTGCCATTCACCAATGCCGCCAACTCCATCTGCCATGTTGCAACAGTAATCAGGTTGAAAACGACTCCAGAAACAGACAGCTTCACCCTTTACTTCACAGAATCATCCTCCCAAAAAACAATACAAGCACAAGAGAGCAAAACTGTGGATCAAAATAAAGCTGTCTCTCGCTGTACTGAATGAAATAACGTATTGTGCAGGCTGTGTTTTCATGGCAAGCTTCACTATAGTGGTTTTACAGTGTGTAACCAGAGATGGGGAAAGAACTGAGGCAGTGAATATTGCCATATCTCTGAAAACTCTGCTGTCTAACCTTATTGAGTCACTGGCATTATGGTTCACAGGGCTTTAATAGGCTGTCGTGATGAAAACACAGGCTAACAGCAGCCCAGTATTATAGCACTGCAGCAGATGACTTCACACAAAATGCTAATTTTTCATGGGTAAACACTGGAGCTGTGCAGCACTAATTTTGCATAACTCAGCCACCGCTTCCAGCCTTTAGTATGTGACTGGGAATGGTTGAATCTGCAGTAGAGTTATTTTACAATAATATCAAACAATTATTTGTATATTTGGTGATGTGAACTGGATGTGGATTTTATGTTACATTATTTGTTTTATTATTTATTATTTTTTTGCATGAAAACTGGCATTAAGTTATTTACATTTTTAACAAGTTGTCTTATTATTAACTTTGATTTTGCTTTATTACATATGCTCTATTATGCTAATAATCATATGTCTGTTTACCTGTGCCTTCAGAGGTCGAGGAAGTGCAGCACCACCCGCTCCTCCTGGACGAGGAGCAGCAGCCCCCAGAGGAACTGTGAGCTCCCGCACCTCCGTCCCCACACCAGCCAGAGGGGTGTCTGCACCCCGAACCAGAGGAACAGCTGGAACACCTGGATACAGAGCCCCGTCACTGCAAGCCACGCACAAGACATATGAAGATTATGTAAGTCAACATGCACACTTTTGTACTCAGATTTTTTAAACAAATGCCTAAACTCATAATTTCTTTTTCTTTCATCACAATAGATATCTTGTTATTTATTTTTTTTAATTAATAATTGTGTACAGGCTACAGTTCTTACATGCAGTTTCAGTCATGAAGTTGGATGTTTTCTGGAACATACAGTAGAGTAATAGAATGTTTGTAATGGATAAAGACTGTTTTCATTTTAAAACATGTTAATATGAAAATGCACAAGTGTAAACATAGCCTACAAACCAAATCCATTCAGACAGATTGTTAGTCCACATGTTGACATACAGTAAAGAACAGCCTTGAGCGCAAAAAGCATCTACTTACTCCGTTGGAGGTTACCTGCGAATATTATTAGTACTGAACAATAATGGAATTTTTCCATTTATAAGCCAATAACTCAAGATCGCAGGCTTTTTGCAGACCCAGGTGTGCGCAAGGTTATTTTTGAGAATTCTCAGCCAAGTGAACGTCAAACTCCAACCTAATGAAAAAAGCAATATCTCGTGGATTGGATTCCCTCTGAGCTTTTGCCTAATGCAGAAGGCCTATATGTGCAGAGCGGTGGCAGATTGGTCTGTCTGCATGGGGAAATGTTAGAGTACAGACTCATTACCTGCAAGAATTGAGTTCTGCTGGAGAGCCTCTGTGTTACGGCAGACATGGAAAACGCGCTCATATTTCTGTGAGTAATTGGGTCTGAGGTAGGCAGGTGGAGGAATGTGAACTAAGAAATGAGCAGTTCAGTGGGAACATATTGTATCCTACCCTTCAAAATCAAACCCTGCCACTCCTTAACCTCAAGGATTTTCCCCATGACTTTGAGAACTGCATTACAAGTATGTACTATTTAGATAGATATGGCTTTTTGGCAATACATTAGTGTGCTTATTGACTGCTTTTATCAATTTAAATGCTTATTGTGTGCCTATTTGAGTCAGAAAACTACTTCCAAATTTCATCAAGAACAATTCTTTCTGAATTATGCTAGTCTGATTGATGTAGCAGAAGAGTAATATTACAGTAATATCAAACAATCATGGAAAGGTTCAATGTGTTTAACATAAGAAATACACTGTTGTAACAAGGGAGTCAAGGTACAACGGAGATGAGGGTCCAAATGCAGTCTATTTACAATGTAGTCAGACAGGAAATGGTCAAAAAAGGAGCAAACGGTATCATGAGGGTAATTCAAAAGTGTAGTCGTGGTAGCAGGCAAAGAGGTCAGTGCAGGCGGCAAACAGCATAAACAATAGCATCACAAGGCATCACAAGGCCAGACAGGAATAACGCTTGGTAATGTTACAATATACATGGGGCTTCAGCGTCAACACTTGACGGAGGGTGTGTCTGGACGTCATAGTCAGAGCAGCCTTAGCCAATGAAACAAGTCTGCAAACGGCAACTGTCTGAGCTGGGGAATTTGCATAAAGCGATCTGATTGGCTGACACTTCCGTTGCCACTCAAAGTTGAAAAACTTCCAACTTCTGCTGCGAGCAGCACAGCTGAAGCATCGCCGACGGACCCACAATTCAGTTCCGCAATGCTTGACATCACCAATTCAAAGTGAATGGGAAGCATTATTGCTGATGCCCCATGTGAATAGGGCGTTACAGGTGAACAAGACTTAGCAATGTATGTGAGAATGTGGGGAGTATTATAGTCCAACTAATCTGTCTTCATGAGCTCCAGCTGTGAGCAAATAATCAGTGGTGATCCAAAACTGGTGTGTGTGTGAGGTGCCCGATGAGAAATGTAGTGCAGTTCAGTGGCAGAAATGTAGTTCGGGTGATTTTCCAGCAATCTGCAAGAGCTAGATCGTTGGGTTCGTGACAACTGTAAACGACTAAATTATGTGAAATAAAAATAGTTTAGGCTTTTGTTTTTATTAGCAGAATTATTATTCATTCATTCATTCATTCATTTTCTTTTCACCTTAGTCCCTTTATTAATCTGGGGTTGCCCCAGCGGAATGAACCGCCAACTTATCCAGCACGTTTTTACGCAGCAGATGCACTTCCAGCCGCAACCAATTTCTGGAAAACAACCATACACACTAATTCACACTTATACACTATGGACAAATTAGCCTACCCAATTTACCTGTACTACAAGTATTTGGACTGTGGGGGAAACCGGAGCACCCGGAGGAAACCCACACCAACACAGGGAGAACATGCAAACTCCACACAGAAATGCCAACTGACCCAGCCGAGGCTCGAACCAGCGACCTTCTTGCTGTGAGGCGACAGCACTACGTACTGCATCCCTGCATCGCCCTGCAGATTTATTATAGTTAAACAAATGGCAAAAGTTACTCAATACTTAAAACCCTCCTAGCTGAGATGTTTTAAAAAATAAACAATTAATTATTTAGTAAGTAAGTAAAGTAAGTAAAATTTATTTATAAAGCACATTTAACTTCAGTTTGGCACTGACCAAGGTGGTGAACAAAACCATAGCACACACTCCAAAACAGTAAAATAACAATAAAAGCAACAATAAGAATAATAGCACTACAGCAACAAAGCATAACAATTTGCATGAATTAAACCATTAACTTATTGTCATTTGCTAGAAACTTATATTAAATATTGAATTGTTTAAATATTAAGTTAAATCATTAATAATTCATACAGAAATAATATCATAAAATATTTCATTTAATAATAATTATAATAGATCATAATAATAATATTAGTCTGTTACTTATGTTTTAGCTGAAACTGACATTGAGTCGCAGGCTCAATGTTTAAGATAAGGTGAAGGAATAAAAATGTGTTTCCAATACTGTACATTATACGCTTAATAGAAAACATCTGGTAGTTTGCAGATATACAGGCTGCTTTTATATAGACTTAAACTGTCATCCAGGTTTAAGATGTATAACATGAAAGACAGAAGAATATCCACTGTTGTGCTCTTTTTGTTGGTGGGGATTGAATTGAGTTAATCATAGCTGTTATGTATATGAGCAGAGCCTTGCCAGACTGCATCCCCCTCCTCCTCTCACTCTCAGCACAACAGCTTTACTCAAAGATCACAAGTGCCTTTTCAGAAGCTCTTCGCTCTTCCACAAACCAGCCCGACACTCCACTATGAGCTGACACCCCTTTCCTTCCCACTAAATAAACACACCTCTGAATAGAAAACTACAGATATCCGTGCTCTCACCCTCAAGTATTATATTCAAAGCTGCTCATGGTTTGTAATTATTCTTATCTGTTTGTTGTTATTTTGAGGTTGCTGTACTTTCTACTATCCCGGCTTAATCTGTAAGACATTTGTAGGTTAAGTTGAAAAGTGTAAACACTGAGGCGCAGTGCTCTTATCAAAACATGATTTTGTTTGTTTGATTTTTCCAGCCAGCCTGGCATAGCAACAGGGCCTCAACCAATCAGCTTGTTAAGTTGTAAGTGATGCATGGAGTACTGTTTCCGGGTCTAAACCTCTTCTTACTTAAATTAAGAAACATTTTCGTGGACATTTGTCTTAAAGCACCTAAGATTTTGTACAAGGTGAAACTAAACAGCCTTAGTTGAATCAACATATAACTTAAAGTTCTATGTATTTCTACGTAAATTCAAATATGACTGACACTTATAACTGACAACTAGTGACACTTTACAACTTGGGTCACCAAACTTGGTTTTAAAGAGCTGGGGCCTCATGTATCAACACTGCGTACGCACAAAAACTTTGCGTACGCCAGGTTTCACGCTCAGAATCGCTCACGTTTGGATTTACTAACAATGAACTGAACGTAAGAATGTGCGCAGCTCTGGCGTACGCACATTTTTTGTGCGTGTCTGTTTTATTTCCATTGGCGACTCCTAGAGGCAGTTGTGTTAAATTCCTCTCTACAAAGTGTCTGAGCCTTGCAATGGCAGCTGTTTGAGACGGGTTCATCTAGCAGGTATATAAGGTTTCCATACCATACAGTTGACCAGCTAAACATTAAAAAGCGCAATTTGCAGCGGTCGCCTGTTTTCCCAATGTAATCTGAGCTATCTACTGCACGCACATTGCTATAAAGACACTATCTGAAGATGAATTTGCATACGTGAATCAGAAACATTTCCATTCAATAAATGTGCAAATAAAATATGATGCACTAACTTATTAATGATTCCTACTTGTCTTTCTCGTGATAAATAGTTGGCAAAATCTGATATGTAGCGGGGGAAAAAAGAAGAAAGAGTTCATCAGATGCTGGATTCGAACCAAGTTCATGCTCAATCGTGTCAAAACATGTTGACATGCATCTTACGACCTGCGCCTCTGAGACTGTTAAGGGTATTGCAACATTTTACACCTATAAATCACACTATTTCTTTTCTAATTCACTCAGTGCGATGTTCAGACCCAACTGTGTTAACCGCATCAGCTAAACTCTCCCACTCAATTTTTTTCTTTTGTTGTTAATTCCGGAGAACACACTTGCAAATAACACCGCTTTTCTCTGGTATACCTCCGAAAGCAGCACCTACAATTCACATTCTGTTCAAAGTTTCTCTTTTTGCTTGCTTTTGTCTTTGCTTTTTCGTTGGGTTTTGCCAAAGTATAGTCATTTGCATATTCATACGGGGGAGGAGGCAGGGAGGGGTTTTGTGCTCGTGCATGTTGCGCTCAGTTTCACGTTCATTCAGATGTACAAAAGAATATGCGTGAGATTCGGCGTACGCAGTGTTTCATACATCTGAATTTTTTTCTGCGTACGCACATTTACAGCTTTGTGCGTACGCAATGTTTTAGTATGATTTTCACGCAAGTCTTCGTACATGAGGCCCCTGGTGTACTAGTTTAACTCCAACTTGCCAGAAGGTTTTAGTAAACACAGGCTGTCTTCCAGTCCAATTTCAAACACACACTATAGCAAACATCCTTTTACTTGTTCCCTCAGGGGGAATCCCTGCTGCCATTTTGAAGTGTGTTCCACTTCAACAAGCAAACTGTATTGTGAAGTGGGACGCTGACAAGGGAGTGCTTATCTAAACGCAGATTTATGGAGAATCATCAGGCAAGCAACCGTCACAATCAGGAGCAAACAGGTGTATGCAGGCAAATCCAGAGTCGGATTCAAAAACACAGGCAATAGGTCAGTGCAGGCAGGCAGCAGACAACATAAACAAACAAACAAGGCAAGGGTAAAAAAAAGGGTCATATGTGTGTTGCATGACAGGATTTGTAGTCTATATACCAGCAGATTTGTTAGCAATCTGCACAGGCTGGATCACTGGTGTCCATGACCTGAAAGAGTGAAGTTTACATGGACATACCCTCGATTACTCGGTTTTAACCGAGGGAGCAAACCAATTTCATATGTTTACTCCAGCACCAATATGTCCCAGAATGCAATGCGATGATGACGTCAAAACAGTGTAGTTTTCCAGTTTTCAAAGATTTAGGACATTCCATTTAAACCCATTGTGTAACACAGCCAGTGACGTATATCCAAGTGAACTAGATGAAGGGAAGAATGCAGCTATAGTAAAAGCTTGATTTGCTTGTTCAGGCGTATTTGATTAGGGTTGGAGCTAAACTCTGCAGGACCCCGGCCCTCCAGGAACAAGTGTGGTGAGCCTAGCTTTACAATAATGTTCCATTAGTTAGTGTTGGTAAATGAATTTATTAACACGAACAAACAATGGACAATAAATTTAGTTCATTAACTTTATTTAATGAAAATAAAATTGTAGTTATTGTTAACTCACAGTGTATTATCTAATGGTAACTATGACAGCTTTGGATTTTAATGATGCATTAGTAAATGCTGAACTACTGTATGATTAAAAATGCTGTAACACTTGAGTTTAGGTCACAATTCCTGCTTTGAACTACTGGCTTATTACTGCCCAATATTAACTTTTCATTAGTAGTTTAAAGTACTGTATGATCTTATTCTGCATTCTAATCCTACTCAAAACCTAAACCAAACGTTTACCTTACTAACTATTAATAACCATCTAATTAGTGGTTTAGCTAAGCTAAAAGTGCTAGTTAATGATTTGTTAATACTGTCAATTGTGTCCTAAACTAAAGTGTTAACAAAAATGCTGTATTGTTCATTTTTAATTTATGTTACTAATAGTTTCTAGTCAACTATTTGGGTTAAAGAGTATAGTATTGCAGTGCACTGTGTAGTACCATTGTTGAGCCTCCCTGGGTAGTCTGATAGAATGTTTGGACCCTGAAAGGGTGGAGCTATCTGTTGATCTTGACCAATGGCAGATGAGGAAAGCTGTTTGAGGGCAATAATTATTTGTTCAATTATGTTTTATAACACTATTGGTGGATTCATATAAATATATAGGAGCATTCATATATAAAGTTTAGGTGAGAATTATTAGCGCCCCATTTATTTTTTTCCCTCCTATTTCTGTTTAATGGAAAGAAGATTTTTTCAACACATTTCTAAACAATAATTTTAATAACTCATCTCCAATAACTGATTTATTTAATCTTTGCCATGATGAAAGTAAATAATATTTACTAGATATTTTTAAGACACTTCTATACAGCTTTAAGTGACATTAAAAGTTAACTAGGTCATACCTGCCAACACTCCCATTTTCCCAGGAGTCTGCCGTATTTAAGACCCATCTCCCGCATTGTTCTGTCTCCCGGACAATTCCCCAAATGTTAAACATAATTTGGGAAATATTTAAAAGAGAGAAAAAAATGTTTGACTTCAACTGTATATAAAGGAATAGTTCACTTAAAAATAAATATCCACATGGCTTACAGATGATTTTATATATGACCTGTATGGGATGTTTGATTACATGTTATGGTATTTCAGATGCAACAGCCTTTTACTTTCCCCCTCTGCTTAATATACTGTTTTAATGTAGTTACTCTTTAAAATCCAAATTTAAAGCATTCAGAATGCATTCTAAGGTCACAACTAGCTCAGTGTGGATAAATAAACGAAAAAGGTCAATCACTGTGAAAGAAACCCTTGAGTGTCGCGGATAGTATCTCAACAGACCTCTTTACACACACAATCGCACACCACTTCACATGGCACGAGCTGATTCAATGTGTTGTAAAAAGCCTTCACTTGCACTATTTCAAAGGCAGCTTCTCACCACGGCTGTAATTGTTTTTTAACAATGGGCTCGCTTACACAGCTGACTTGACATTTCTGAGGTGAACTAATTATTGAAATGGAATTCTTCATGCAGAACTCCCTCGTTTAATAAAACAGATGTACGACACACACCTCGAGAAGAAGTTTAATAATTTCCTGCTGAAGAGAAGCATGTGGATTGCCCAGAGGCGCCGCATATTATTTCAGGGCTGAGAGCTGCATACAAGCAGGCAGTAAAAAAAAAAGAAAGATAAAAAAATAGGGAAATTTAGCACTCAATGCTTTTGCTGTGAAAATATCAAGAGGGGATGAGCAATAGATGGCTTACAGGAGTGTTTAAATTGTTGTGTATCTAGAGCATGCAAATATCATGCATTCGGTGAGCTATATTTACTGGTCATTGATTACCGTCTGAGGAAACACTGGCTACGGCTATCACAGCTCCTTGTCGTGCATGAAATAACCTCTATTAAAATTTATTGCAACATGATTCGCAAATGCACTCAGATTGCTCTGTTACACAAGCTGTGGCCTCTGAAGGTTAGAAGTAATAGCTACTTGTCTGTCATCAGCTTACTGAATTAGTTATTTTATTTGGACGATTGTAAAAGTTTATGTAACAAGTAATAAGAGCTCCTATATTTCTAAAGTGAGATCTTTAGCAATAAACCAACCTAGTTTATCACCGAGCTATCAACATGCATCTTGACTGTGCTCTCAGGCAAAGCCTGTGCTTTCAGGATTCTCTGAATTGTTATTTTAGCTCTATAAATATGCATTTGGTTTTTCTTGAGTTGGTGGAAGGTGTCTTAATAATTTTCACTCAGCTGTTGTGTCATGTATGAATATACATGTTTTTTTTATTTGCATTTCCAGTTGGTAAGTGGTAATTCTGTCAGGAACAAAAAATTATAACCTGTCTCCTGGACATAGACATTAATTTGCTTAATTAAATTGTGATGTTGTTTGCCTAAAGCAAAGACTGTGTAAATCTGTTTCCTGAAATATTGTGCTTTGAAAATGTGATGAGTTACCTATGGAACAACAAATGGTAATTGACATATTTGCATGGAGAAGTACCATAAAATAATCAGTTTGACCAGGGGTGGGCATACTCGGTCCTGGAGGGCCAGTGACCTGCATAGTTTAGCTCCAACACTAATCAAACACACCTGAACATGCTATTCAGTGTCTTTAAGATCACTAAAATTCTATACGCTGGTGTGTTTGATTGGAGTTGGAGCTAAACTCTGCAGGACACCGGCCCTCCAGGACCGAGTTTGCCCACCCCTTAGTTAGACCCTGAGTAAATCACAAAAGATTTAGGGTTATGTTTAACATTGCTCATGTTCATCTAAATTGCTGATTTATGAAAAAAAAATGAACACAAACATGAAAATATATTTATAGGTCTTTGATTTGTTTATTCAATCACAATTAAACAAACAATGCAAAATTCAGGTGCAAAAACAGTCCTATATGTTTTGAGCTTTATGACTATATATGAAATTTGTCACTTTAATCAAAAATGACCCATGGTGTTCACTAAAGAGTGTCGCTACCACAAGTAAGACAATGTCTTTTGCCTTTGATAGAGCATTGCATTATAGTAGCACTGCTTTATGTCACCCAATTATGGGTCCAATTCAACACAATGATAGAATGTGCATTTTTTTGTAAGCAGCAAATTAAATTTCAAAACCTTTTATTCTGTAAAAATGTACATTTTAAAAATTGGAAACAAGAGGAATTGTGAAATTTAAACAACCTGCATATTGTTCAGTGATGCCAGTCATGTGTAACTTTGTGACAAGACGAGCAAAATGGCATAGTCATTAATTGTTTAACTTAACTAGTTGTTGAAATAAGCTGCTTAAACAAATTATCAGGTTGTACCAGTAGCAGTTGAAAACACATTTATCCTCACTGCTTTTAGACTGTAAACTCTCCCATGGTAAAATGGATTCAACTGCCATTCAATACTACATATTGGCCTAAATCTTCAACATTGCATGATTACAAAATTTCAAGTTTGTATGCAGATTTTCCGCAGATTTTTAGCCCATCATTATTTCTGTTTATTTACTTAAGTAAATGTGTGTAAATCTATATTCATTCAGTTTTTAAATTAATTACAGTAAAATTATTGACTAACGTGAAAATGTTCATCTGATTTATGTACAATGCAGTTTGTAAAGTAATACTTTCTGTATTTTAGTAGAGATATTATATACGAGACTTGCTTTAACAAATTACGTGAATCTAATTGGATTAACATTTTAAACATTAAATAAAAGTTACAAATTATATTTTTTTTCACATATTAAGGTTTTAGTTATGATAATCCCAAAATAATTCTGCAGCTATTCGCAGATTTTTACCTAAATTCTCCACAGAAATAGCAAAAAAAAACGTCCGCAGATTCCGTCTGGCCCTACCTATTTGCCACTAAACACTATGATTTTCTTTAATATGGAAATGATATGCAGTGAAATTCAGTTTTGATTATAGTGTCCTTTTATGTTTGCAACTATCAGAACAGATCATTTATTAGACATGTGGCTTGCTGGATGTCAGTATATTTCAGACAACTTCGTTTGTCTGGCTGAAAGCCTATGTTTGCCCATACTCCAAACTGAACATATTAGCCCTGAAAAATTGCATTGAGAAACAAGTGGTAGACAAAGATGCTTCATTCAATAACCAGACGGACAGACGGACTCACAGACAAAACCTGTTTTCAACAATCCATTCCCTTCTCCCTTCAGCGCAGAATCATATTCAGTTGCCGTTCCACACAGAGATCAGTCACTGTCAAGAGGTGTTGGTGGTTGTCAATTGATAATGAAGCTGAGTATTGAAGACCTTTGGCTGTCTGCTGTTTTAATTACTCTTGCAATGCTCACTGCCACTTGATTTATTTCCTGTTAGCTTGCTCAATAGGACCAGAGTTAATTGCTCTTTCAAACGAGTGTTGAAATGTAACGATCAAGCACCATTAACTAGAGCTTGCTCGAATTATGCGCAGTGGCTTGTAAGTGCATGTTAAAGTCAGAAAGGTCAGACACAAGGACCTTTTAAACATCCCTTGGTTATTATACTGCATAAATGTTTGTGTTTTCAAGGCCTCTGCTTAATTTAATATAACATCCAACATTGTCTATCAATTTCATCTACATATTTGAATGTCTTGTTCCTTTTGTAGTGTATTTGAAGGTAAAAATATTAGTTTTCTTGATTCTTTCCCACACATTTTTAACATAATAGTTCTATCAATTCATTCATTTTGTCTTTGCCCTGGTGACAGAACATAATATTTTACTAGTTATTTTGAGGCGGCAGGGTGACGCAGTTGGTAGCATGATCACCTCATAGCAAGAAGGTCTCTGGTTCGTGCCCCGGCTGGGACAGTTGGCATTTCTGTGTGGAGTTTGCATGATCTCCGCGTGTTCGAATTGGTTTCCTCCACAGTCTAACGACATGCAGTATATTGAATAAGCTAAAATGGCCATAGTGTATGTGTGTGAATGCAAGAGTGTATGGTTGCTTTCTAGTGTTGGGTTGCGGCTGGAAGGGCATCCACTGTGTAAAACATATGCTGGATAAGTTGGCGGTTCATTCCACTGTGGCGATTCCTGATTAATAAAGGGACTAGTCCGAAAGGAAAATGAATAAAGGAATGAACAGCTATTTTTGAAATATACTAGTATTCAGCTTCAAGTGCAGTTTAAAGGCTTAACTAGATTGATTCAACAGTTAACCATACAAGTTAGGTAAATTAATAAAGTTATTGAAAAACAATTATTTGTTAGTTAGGGTAACTCAAACCGATTTGAGGAAACAGATTGCAACAAACAATTTAAGTTCAAACACTAATCCTAATAAATACTGTGTACATTTGAGTAAAAGAAGCAATTTGCGCACAGTAAAACCCAATAAATGAAAAGAGCTCAAACCAATTGAGTACTCCATTTACATGGTGGAATTCGTTAGTGAAAAAAACGAATGCTTCACCATAAGAAAACAGTTAACAAACCATCTTCAGTGTGAGGATTAAGAACGAGCCTCCTTCATTTGGCCTCTTTACTTTCTCTTTACTTTTACTCTTTATTCTTTGCTTTTGTCGATAAGGAAACAATGTTTGCGCTCCACTAAAGACATCCATCAGCCTACATATTCAATTTAGTTTGTTAAGCACAAATATTTTTTTTTAAATAATAATTTCCAAAGTCAACTCAAACCGTTTAAGGAAACTGATTGCAACAAACCAGTTGAGTTAACAAAACTATCTAAATGAGTACTGCGAACTTTTTAAGTTGAAGTATTGAGGTATTTAATTAACTCATTACCTTCAACACTGAGTTCAAAACTCTTTTCAAATGAGTAGAATTAACTTTGAGTAAATGTTGATTTAACTTCATGTGATTTGATAAAGTTGACTGTTGGGTTTTACAGTGTATAATATTATATAATACATTCATATTAGTATGGGGTTTACTCTATATATTAATATATATTTACTTTTATATATGTTATATTAAATATTATTATTTAATATATAGGGGGCTTATAATATTAACTTTAAAAATAATGTAAATAGTTTTACAAGAACTAAACCAAAATGTGAAATAAATTATAGGAACTACTGTGAAAACATTATTGCTCTTTTAAACATCATTTACACTGTAAAAAAAGAACCCTTATTGCCTTTAAACATTTAAGCTGAATCAAATAAACCTGAGCTAATTTGTTCATTGATGTCATCAATGAATCCATTCAACTTATATTATATTAAATTGACCTAAGTTAGAACATGATTAACTTAGTTTAATAAGTTACAATGAACAAAATAAAAAATAATAAAAAACATATGCTGTCATGACTATTTAATCATAGAATTTTTTACAGTGTAGGAAATACTTGAAAAATAATTACATTTACAGGAAGGTCAATAATTTTGCCTTCATCTATACATCTGACTTCTAACTTCTTCGAAGAATATTCTGCTGTAACGTTGATTCAAACAAAATCAGGCAATAATGAAGTTCATTTGGAGTTTGTTTCATGAGTTTGATAAGTTTGCTCCAGTTACTAATATCTTTAAAACATTTGTTAACTTGTATTAAATAATCAACAATATAAACTATTCTGTTCGCTCATTAAATGTCAAAGCAGACTGAAAGAGCACACATTTATTTTGGAGTGTTGAAATGAAAGCTACTCGTTCAACTTCTGTTGAAATGACCCTATTAAACTGATAGGTCATCTACTACCTCTGACTGTAAAAAAACATTTCCACAGAGAGGACTTGGTGTGATTGACATATTCTAAAATTTGCCATTAAATAGTAAAACATGCAGCCTCTTCTGTGCTCTGCTGCTTTAGATATGCATAGCACTCTATTAAGAGGCAGTGTTAACAAACTGGTCAATTAGTGTGAAAAGACAGAACTCTGACCCTATTAGAACGAGGAAAAACGAATAGATGGAAACGTGTGTTTTAGATATCCTGAACAACTTAATCCCTAGCATAATCCGTAACTTTAATTCAGTCTAATCCTACTTCATACTCATAAAACCAGACTGTTGTGCAGAATTTAAATGCCAAGTGAACAGACGGGGTCAAAATAGCTTGCCTTTTTTGTGACACAATATGCTTGTTAAAAAAGCGAAGCATTTTCAGTTCAGTATCTGAGCCACAAAATGGAAGCCTATAAGTTTGCATTTATGAACTAATATGAATTTACCTAATGGATGATTACTGTAACCAATACAATATGATAGCAGTGTCATTGCTGTAGTATTGGGCCCTATCAATAAGCAATCAGGTGCAAGAATATTAAAGGTTTTATTAATTAAATGCATATTTATATTTGTTTAAATAAAAAATACACATTATTTGTCCACCAGCCAGTTTTTGAAGACGAATGTGTCACTATATGGGGCATAAGAACAGGACGTGTGTTTGGATATAACTCAGTTTTGACCACACTTCGTTATTATTATTTATTTATTTGTTTGCTGGAAATTAGAACTGAATTTAGAAATAGTTTTGAAACAAATCTTTGCTTAACAAACTAAATTAAATATGTAGGCTAATGAATGTCTTCAGCGAAGTGAGTACAACACCGTTTCCTTATTCACAGAAGTAAATGAGTAAACAGTAAAACTAAAGAGAAAGAGAAAGTCAAGAGGACAAATGGAGGAGTCATTCTTTATCCTCGTACAGATGGTCTTTTTAACTGTTTTCTTGCAAGTGAAGCATTCAGTTTTTCCACTTACAAAGTCCACCATGTAAATAGCAAATGCGCCATGGCATGACGCAACTGAATATTAAAGGGAACGGGAGATGAGACTCTGATTGGTTTAATGCATGTTATGCTCAAAACACACCCACAACTCATTAAGAGAATAAGCACAAACTTGTAAGAGCATGCACCAGGGTGCAGAGCCTATTTTTCCATCCTTAAAATAGCAAAAGTGGATTCGGATACGCCCTCAATGCTTTTGCCTCATGCGTGTTAGCACCTAGTTCGTTAAAATAGAGCCCATTGTGTATCTGGTACAACTAAGGTTATTACTTTGAAGAGTCTATCATAGAAAATAAACACATCGCTGTGAATAATAAAACCAAAATATCAAACACAATGAACAATTTAAACAGAAGTTAAAATCATAAAACCAGCATGTCAATGTAACCAGTTTTATCCTATACAATTAGTGTGAACAAGTAAAGTGCTTGTCAACTAAAAGACCCGACAAAATAAGTCATCAGTAATTCTAGTTTAATTACCGTAATTTGCATCGGTAACCAAACGGTTCATTTGCATTTTTATTAACTGTCCGTGCCTCAGATAATTGTTGGTTTGTGCTTCCATCATAACATCGAAAAAAGCCTTTTATTGTTTAAATAAAAAATTCATTCTAGTGCAATTTATGCATCTTAAAAAAAAACTTATTTCTTAAGGTTACCTTAAAACCCTGTAACTGCCTGCTCTACTGAATGGTTGACCATTTTGTCTGTTTTAAATAATGACTGTTAAAGTCATTTAAAGAATGACTGTTTGAAATAATGGTTTACACACACAGCATTGCTAGTTTACAAAGAAATCAAACAAACATAATCCTGTTGCACTACTACACTTGACTTTGATTTTATTGTAAAAAATAAAAATAAAAAATAAAAACTGGAAAGCATATTAAATGAGATTCTGAATTTTTTATAGCATTCTTCAAAAAATAAAGATGATTTAGCATTCAAAAATGTTTTATTTTGATTATGTTTTAAAAAATAAATTGGTCTTACACTTTCTGATTTTTCATAACATATTTATTAATTCTGGTACTTTTACCATAAACCAACATATCTACCATTTGGTAGAGATAGATATTTTAGAAATTATGGGATGTGTTGAAAAAAATGCATTGAGTGTGTTAAATAGCAATATTAGGAGTTGCAATTCATTAGGAAATGCAATTCATTTTTTTTCTTTTTTGGTAGGGCAGTTAAAGGGTTAAGGTCCACGTGAAGCTTTATTTTCACATTATGATGATACTGTATATATTCTCTACAGACTGGTTTGAAGTTTTTAAGTGAAATATAAATTTCATGCCACACAAGTTTGTTTTGTTTGTGAAATTTGAAGTTTCAGTGTGATTCACCATTGTGTTCTTTTTGTGTGCAATGTGTCCCTTTCAGATTTTTTTCAGAAATTTGGTTTTCCAAAGAGAAACCTTATGCACTGCTGGTTCAGACACAAAAACTAAAGGCAATAATCAATATTTAACCTTGAAATGAAAACTATCCATTCAATATTATTATTATTATTATTATTATTATTATTATTATTATTATTATTATTATTATTATTATTATTATCATTTGCATCTGCATCATAAGAAATGCATTAACCACATGACAGCATATGTATTTTTTAGGGGGGGGGGGGGGGGGGTGAATTTATGTTCTTTTGGAAGCTTAAAAAAGCCCCCACTACACCATTATAGAGCATAGAAAATACATAACATACACTGTAAAAAAAAAAAAAAGTAATTTTACGGTTTATTTTCGGCAGCTGGGGTGCCGAAAAAAAACAAAGAAAACGTACAAAAACAGCTGTTAAATTACAGAATTTTACTGTAAAATAACACAGGTGGATTTACTGAAATTTACCAGAATTTTAAATGTAAGGTAATTTCTGCAATTTAATGTCCGTTATATTAGGGTAAATCTCTATAATTTAACGACTGTTATTTTACATTTTTTTCCAGCACCCCAGCAGCAGATTTTTTACAGTGTATCCTAAAACTGCTTTGACTATGTTCTGAGTAATAATAAAGGCATGCACCATGGATGGCTTGAGGGTAAGTAAACTATGGGGCAATTTAAATGTTTGGGTGAACTGTTTCTTTAAAGCCTGATAGTCATACAGTTCTGTTTATGCACATTCCGAAAGTGCATTGTAATGATAATAATTCATCTCAGTATTAATCATACAAGGGTGTATAGATGACACCAATCATCTCCAGAACATCCTATTATGAAGCTTTAATCTGTTTATTGTTTCTTTTGTCTGTAAACCGAATCGACCTCAGCATTATCCACTTGTCTTCAGACATGGCAAATGAGACAATTGTCCCACCGTGATCAATATTTTCTGTTGGACATGATTCAGCTGTGCCAGTCCTCCACTCTGGGAGTATATTTATTAAAGAAATCCTATTGCGCTGTAATTAAACATTGATTTTTCAACCCTAAACAATTAGAGGGCTGCTTTGAGACAGATTCAGTCCTTTAGCGTCTCCCTCTGTGATCATTCTTTTGTGTTTCTGTGATTTCAGGGATATGATGATGGTTATGACGGAGAATATGATGACCAGAGTTATGAGAGCTATGATGACAACTACAGCAACCAGTCGAAAAGGTCTACATCTATTTTTTAAGGGCCTCTATTGTGAGCTAATTAATGCTTATTTGCACTCTAACAAATCTGTTCAAATTTTTCTCCTTCAGTGTCTCGGAATATTATGAATATGGACATGGTAACAATGACGAAAACTACAACAATTACGGTAAGGAATAAAGATGACTGTTGGAATAAGCAAAATTTTTATAGTTTTTTTATGATAAAAAAAATGCAGGGTTTTAGGTCAGCCGTTCAAAATGGTGCACCTCAAAGAGAAACATCCTCTTTGCATAGCGGTAGTTTGTGTAGCAGGTGGGCTAAAACTCAGTCATGGCACATTGCCCACACCAGTGCGAAACCTCTTTGCCTCATTCATTTTCCATATTGCTGTTAAATGTTTCAGAGCTAAAGGTAAGGAAAAACACCTAGCGGCATTTGCCAGTTGTTAAATCACCAAGGCCCAGGGCACAGCAGCTGCCATCTTACCTTACTAGTCTGCTCCAGGGCTGGGTTTTAAGATGCGCTTGAAATCATGGACTAGAGCCAGTAGAGAGCTGGAGGCGTTGCTGAGGCCCACCAAGAGAGTTGGAATGGCCTTTCAGCCATTATTTTTCCATTTGAATATGTGCCCTCTCTGGGTTGCATTTGATGCAGGATTCCCTGTGTTCTTGGCATGGACTGATGTTTTCAACGATGCCCGCTTCCCATTGTATATGTGCTTGCTCTTTCATTTTGCATTGTGGCAAAATGTGCAGTGGAGTGTTGCTGTTAACAGGAATGATTTGATATTTTGCCACTTTCTGGCTTAAAAATCAAGATTTTATTGTGTTACAAGAAAAGCTTTTTCTTGGTAGGCAGTTATGGAAGCCTATTTCCATCTGAGAGTGGGGGGAAAGGTAATTGCAACTCTCACAATAGTGACTTTATGTCTTGCCTTTGTGATTTTATGTTGCACAGTATGTCTTTGAGTCTCGCAGGTGCAACTTTGTGACTTTGTCTGGCTTTAAAAGACAATTAATAATCGGTATATTGATTTAAGTGCACTGTGGTGAGAGCAAATTTAGAGCTGAATTGAGCTGAACAATGACAGTGTCTTTGCAACAGGAACAGTAACTTTCAGCATTGAGCTGACTTGAGCTGAATAATGAATCCACTCACTGCTGATCTAATCTAGCTGCTTTACAGCTGAAATTTAATTAGCTTCATAATTAATGAATTCCACTACATTAACAATGTTACTTTTTACTGTTTATTAATGTGTTTTGTATAAATGATGTGTTTATTACATTGCTTTGAAACAGTCTGTAATGAATAAAGCACTATAAACACATCTGAATTTGCTCTCTATAATTGGCACTTCATTTCTCATTGAAGTACATTACCGTAGATTTCAGGTCAGTACATTTTACACTTGTGGCTTTATATTGTTAAATTTGACTTTATTTGTCGCAATCAGACTATTTATTTTACTGCTGAGGTTATCTTGCAATTGAGGCCACAATCTGACTATTTCTTATGACTGACTTTTTTTCTTGCAGAGTGACTGTGAATAAATAATTGTAACAACTGGGATGTTTTACAATGTTACTGCAGTAATCAACATTTGAAGTGGAACAAAAAAAGTTTGTCTTAAGAATGGCTGTTGTAGTTTTAGTACAACTTTGATCCACTTCAAATGTTGACTACTGTATGGATATAACTTTAGCATTTTGAAAACATCTCACTGTTGCAGAATTTCTTTTCACAACTGTGTCTCTATTTTTTGTAATTCTGACTAAATCTAATAAGCTTGACTATATTTACAACTGTTGTATTTACTACTGCTCTTGCAGTTTGACTAAAACTCACAGCTCTCTACACTCACACCATTACTCATTTATCAATATGTTATCATATTAGACATCTTCCACAAAATGTGATCTAATGTGAAAATGTTGTCAAGCAATTTGTTTTTTAGCCTACAATAGAAACTTTGTTTCTAGCATTTGTTACTATGGCTCACATTTGAGTCTTTATTTCTTGTAATGGTGAATTTCTCATAAGAATCTTATAATAATTTCTTGCGATATGAGTTTATTTCTGACCATCACAATTTTTTTTTTTATTATTTTATTATTATTATTATTTATTTTTTTATTATTATTATCATTATTATTATTATTATTATTATTATTATTATTGTTATTATTATTATTATTATTATTATTATTATTATTATTGTTATTATTATTATTATTATTATTATTGTTATTATTATTATTATTATTTATTTATTTTTTTTGCATTTTAACTGTATTTTGGAGATGTGACTAAATTGAATTGAATTTATTTGACAGTTTTTAGACAAACTGTACAAAAATACAAGTATCCCATACATTTTGAAATAAAACCATAGAGGATAAAAACACAAAAAGTCCTGGGCTTGTTTCCATTGTGGTTCTCGCTGTTACAAAACAAAGTATGGCTGCAAAATAAAGTTAGCTCATAAAACAAACAATACCTCTACGTTTTATAATAATAATAATGATAGTAATAATAATAATAATAATAATAATAATAATTCCTTACATTTATATAAAGTTTTTCTAGACACTCAATGTGCTTTACACAATAGGAGGAATCTCCTCATCCACTTCCAGTGCGCTGCTTCCATGGATGACACAACGGCAGCATTATTGCGCCAAACCGCACACAATACACCAGCTGATTGGTGAAGAGCAAACAGAGTGATGAAGCAAATTATGGTATGGGGATGGTTAGGAGGCCATGATGGTCAGAGACCAGTGGGCAAATTTCGAAATTTTTCAAAGGACATTTTGGGATTTTTAACAACCACAGAGTGTCAGGACCTCGGTTTAACGTCACATATAAAAGACGGTGCTCACCGAGCAGAATAGGGTCCCCATCAATATACTGGGGCGTTAGGACCCACACAGACCACAGATTAAGTGCTCCCTCCTGGCCTCATCAACACCACTTCCAGCAGCAACCTAGCTTTCCTATGTAGCCTCCCATCCAGGTACTGACTGGGCGCAGCCCTGCTTACTTTCAGTGGGTGACCATGTGAGAGTTGCAGAGAGCTAGCTGCCGGTTAGTTTAAAACAGAAACAACATTATTCTTAATAGACCATTTCAATGTGGTGATGTCACTGGCTCGTGAACATTTCCTGCTTGTTGTCAAACTACTTAGTAACTGTTAAAAAGGGAATTTAATCATAACCCGATGTTAAAAAAACTATCATAACATTATGTAGACCTTTTTAGATTTTTGGAATATATATAGAAATTAAAACGTGAAATAGGAAATATGTTAGTACCATTGTTATTGTTTATGTCCATCAAAATGGTCTATACAATAACATATAAAAAAAAAAATCATCATCCACGATGCAAACTAACTATCCTCATCAAACAACCATCTTTTGATCGCTTTTTGGAATGTCCTTAAATCTTTTATTTCCTTGATCAGTTTTGGTTATTTGTTCCACATGATTGCACTTGTATATAAAACATATTTTCCCCACTACACTAAACTAAATTTAAATAAACAAATATTAAAATCCCAAGCCCTAGTACTATATGCTGGTGCCTCACCATTTGAAAATAGTTCACCAAATAACTAGGTACCACATTATTCAAAATTTTATATATCATTCCCAATTTTAAAAAAACATACTCTTTTACTAACATTTACCATGCCTAATTCTAATGCCTAAAAAAACTGCAAATGTGCTCTAGGATGATTTTTTTTTTTTAATTATTCGTACTAATATATTTTGTGCCTTTCACAATTTTTTCTTCATGCTCTCTGAGCAGCTACCAAAATGAGGTAGCATAATCAAAATGGGGTTGACTTGCGTCTTTATTTGTTCTAACATTTTATCAAATTATTATTTTTATTTCTAGGTTCAGTTTTCTCCCTTCCAATGACTGTTAGGTGTAATATGACTTTTTGTTTTATGTTTCTTGCAGTTGTTTTTTTGTCTAATTTTAAACTTTATCTTCCAATTACCTGATGTGTTTTGTATTCAGAGGCTGAAATGGGCTTCCACACTGTAAAACATCGCCAAGGTCAGAGACAGTTTTTCACAGTGAGGAGGATGTAAGAGAAAAAGCCTATTAAATGTAATGTGAATAAGGGAGGGCTGTTTGTGTGGTAGTGATCATTACACAGAATGCAGGAATATAAGGGATTTCGCCATGATGTATAATGGTTTTTCCTCCTTTCTCTGTGAAACAGTAGTTAGCAACAATGAAGGTTAAGGTTCTTTGCCCTGAAGGCGGGCTGATTGTTTCCTCAATGGCCCAGCGATCACACTCAGAGAACCTAATGGAGCATCGGCTCCCAACACATACTGTATTTAAATGACAGC
Source organism: Danio rerio (assembly GCF_052040795.2). Classification (NCBI taxonomy): domain Eukaryota; kingdom Metazoa; phylum Chordata; class Actinopteri; order Cypriniformes; family Danionidae; genus Danio; species Danio rerio. The sequence continues at coordinate 25,786,812 of NC_141033.1, forward strand.
AGGGTCATACTGTGAGCTCAGCCAGGAGTTCATGCCTCATCTGCTCTGCCTTTGGTAACTGATAATTAGGGCAAAGTGACATTGTATATTTCTCAAATCTATGATAATGGACCGAGGCGAACATGCAAAGCACTAGATGGGATTTGAGAATGGATCTCTAAACGAATTATTGAAATGCATGTGGAAGATGATCATCTTCTGCTCGGTTTATCATTTTGTAATGCTTAGAAGGATGAAAAAGCATTAAAAGTAGCTAATGTCACATTGAATTACATTGCTTCAGGATATCCATTTACTGATAAAGTGTCATTGCATTGCTCCTTTGTAACATCTCCATATGAAACTCCATTTTTCTTTTTAAATGATTCAGATGTTTTCCCTGATTATGAAATAGTTTTCTTTTGTTTCTCTCTTTCTCTCTGTTCAATCCCATCATCTTTTTTAAGCAGAAGAGGACTGGATTTCATCTCGACCAAACCTCAAAGCTCCAGCATCAAGACTTACTCGAGGGGGATACAGAGATCACCCCTATGGTAGATATTAAAGGTGCTCCAGATCATGTGACCTTCATACAACGGCAACCGTATTTACTAAATAATCTTTAAAAAAAAAAAGGGATTTTTAAGTGATAGATTAAACATGTTTTTAAACTCACCCTAAAAAAATGTCCCTTCTTTTCTTTTCTGAAACTGTTGACTTTGTAAAATACATTCTGGCCAGGATTTGACAGTGTACTACTTTTGTCATTGAATGCTCCTTCTTTTAGTTTTTCATTGTTTGTCCCCCAAATGTAAAGCATGGAATTAGCTACACATTATGCCGCTGGGAAACCTTTGTTAAGGCGAAATGTGCAGAGACTCATTTTGTACATATAACATCTTTCTTAAAACTTCTTAATTTGATGATGGTAAATACTGAGTTTGTATATTTAATTTTGATATCAGTATTGGGTTTGAAAGCAATTGGCTATGTATGTAGCCACATCCAAGTGCTTTGCTTTGTGTGTAGCTTGTATTTGTACATAAAAAATGTAATAAAAAAGGGATGTAAAGCGCCTTGTGCAAGCTTCTCTAAATAGGTGATTAGAATTGTTAAACTTGTGTTGCCATAATTTGTTAATAAAGATATGATCTTTTTTTTTTGTTTGTTTTTTGTAAACTTAGACCAGAAACGTATTTGTATCTAGTACTAAATGCCTGTTTGATCTGGAAATGAATCTTTTGTTTTTTTATATATATCTATTTAACAATGAAAAGCCACAAAAAGGAACCGTAGAGACGTTGTCAAGTCATTTTGTGTAATAATAGATAAGCTGCATTAATAGATTTAAACTTTGTTAACTAATTTTTTAACATTAGCTCTAAATTGTTCATTGACTCTAGTCATTTAAATGTTTAACATGTTAATGGAAATCAACTGTTTAGATCAATAAATTGAATCTTTTTTAACACACTCTTTAAGCTTCAGCTTATTAAACAATAAGTCGGACTGACTTGTCTGCGCTAACGTGACTCTGAGAATGATATGGAGATTCAGGAGGTAAGAACGTCCCCATATTCAATAAGCTGTTCTAAGTGCCTTCAGCCTTTGGTGTTAACCACTGTAGACAATGTGAATATGACTGATATTCACGCTGATGTTTCATCACTCGCACGAGTGAATGGGATCCAGTTAAACTGCTTTATCTTTGCTTTTCTTCTGCTATTTATGTTAGTGTACATCAGAAGGCTGCATTTGTGTTGTAATACCAATGCTTTTAAATATCACGGCCCCATAGAGACCTCAACTCTTTTTTGTGACTAATAGAGCTGAATGCTGACGCGTATTAAGACTTCGAAAGGATGACTAAACATTAAGCAGGTAACCCTAATAATAACTCTAATGTTGCGAATGCCAATCATAAATTAAGTTATTTATACTTCAAAAAGTAAACCTTCTCTCACTAACCCCCAAATAAATGCCTCGGCCCTCTAAATCCGCTAATAAAGTTAACTAGTGAAATCAAAATTAACACATATAAGAAAAACAATTAACAATCCATCTTTTAAAAGAAGCTAAAACTGATCTTTAATACCTGACCAGCTAAACTAAGCTTTTTAACCAGACACGCTGATAAAAAAAAAAAAAGATGGTTGCTCTAAATCATATTCTGCTCTGACAGCTTTTGTCCAGCCCCACAAATTGGTTTACTTTTTTGATAGTAACATATGATTTGTCAAACTGTTTTCAATCCATCTCTTAACTGTGCATGCGATGTGCGTTTGTTTGGACTTGTAGTCTCACTCATCGTCTCTTCTTCATTTTGTGTATTGTACTAACAGTGCCTCAAAATCTGGATCTTAATTATGATTTATCCTTCTAACAGGTACCAGTCGCTCTGTGAGCTGAGATGTGGTGAATTGAATCAGACTGGGTAAGCTATAACTGCTCAACACTTTACCACAAAAATAAAGATGCATTTAAATAGCTCAGCTGTACATTGGCTTTTCTGGGGTTTATAAAAACTACTTGTTTTGACACATCTGCATCTTTTTATATTACGGAAGTCCACTCAACCATGAGTTTTAACTCCCAGCTTGTCACATTTTAATGCTGGATTAGGACCTTTCAGTGTTGCTTTTCAACAACCGATTGCCACCGTGCTTTATTATGTTCAGTTGGTCATGCATTTGCAAAAATAAAAATACTGTACTGTATATGTTTATACTTTCATAAATATTTTTAACCCCTAGCTTAAACCTGCCACTTTTCAACAAATTATAAACCCATAACACGCAGATGTCAGCATACAGAAAAGTCAGTGTATTATAGTTTGTTTTATATTCCGTCTTCTAAAGTCATTCAAATATCAGTTAATTTACAGTTTGTTTGTTTTTTGCACTTTGTAATTCAAGTTTGTTTGTTTACCCTTTTCAAATTGTTTTCTGACTTTTGTCCTAGCAGTTCTCAGATCTCACAATTATTAGTACAATTGCATCATATTATAGAACTTTAAACAAGGAATTGGCGACGCAGTGGCACAGTAGGGAGTGCTGTCGCCTCACAGCAAGAAGGTTGCTGGGTTGCTCCGGGTGCTCCGGTTTCCCCCGCAGTCCAAAGACATGCGGTACAGATGAATTGGGTAGGCTAAATTGTCGTGTATGAGTGTGTGTGTGGATGTTTCCCAGAGATGGGTTGCGGCTGGAAGGGCATCTGCTGCGGAAAACATGCTGGATAAGTTGGTGGTTCATTCTGCCGTGGCGACCCTGTATTAATAAAGGGACTAAGCCAACAAGAAAATGAATGAATGAATAAACAAGGAATGTGCAAGAAAAAAGTAAGAATTGTGGGTTAAATGTCATTTAATCTTTATTTCCTGTCATTGTTTATAGTTTTTTTTTTTTGCAATTCTGACTTATTTTCTCACAATCCTGAGGTTATATATTTTAATATACACCTTTTTTTATCAGAAGTCAGAATTGCTAATATAATAATTCATCCAAAACTGACAATTCTGTCATCATTTACTCAGCCTTCACTTGTCACAAGACTGATTAAATTTCTGTTTTCCACTGTACACAGCATTTTTTAAATGCTTAAAAACTTGTAACAATTGACTTCCATAGTATTTGTTTCATAGTATTTATGGATGTGTCAATGGTTTCTGGAAACATTTTTCAAAATGACTGATTTGATTTTCAAGAGGAAAAGGGGCAACACGTTATTTTGATGGTCCATTTGAGTATTAGAAGACTGCTTTCATCTGTTGATACTGCTTCTTCAACAGACATTTAACTGACTATAAGAAACTTTGTAAGTACATGTCAACTTACACTAACCCCAACCCTAACCCTAACCTACCAGTCTACTTATTATCCAATGAGAATTAATTAGCATGTAGATGCAATGTAACTTAAATTCAACAAAAGGATTATCAAAATAAAGTGTGAGTGAAAAATTAAACTTCAACAGGTTTGAAACCCCTTCAGTGAGAATAAATAGTGAGTACATTTAAATTTTTGCGTCTCCTATCGCTTAAAGGGGACCTATTCTGCTCCCTTTTACAAGATGTAAAATAAGTTTATGCTAATGAGTGAGCTAGTTTATGCTAATGAGTGAGCTGTTGTTATTAAGGGGTGGGGCTTTCCCCCTCTGATGACATGTAAAATGGAGAATCTTAATCAGTGTATCACACTGTTTATACCAAGTGTGATCATAAAAAATAGAATTAACTCATTTGAACTAGTAGACGCTGACTATATTTACCTCAGTGTTTAACCCTAAAAAAGATTATTTTTGCATAATAGGTCCCTATTAAAATGTAAACTCTCAATTGCAAGAAAGTCAGTCACAATTGAGAGATGAAAATCTGTAAAATAAAGGTGGCTCTTAAAGTAAAAAAGAAATCATCATGCTGTTCTATTTGGGTTATAGTTACAATATTTTAACCCAGCATGTAATTTATTAATGGCGCAGATGTATTTCAGAAATCATTTAGCATAAATCTGTCATGCTACATTAGAAACATCTATATGTACCACAAAATGAACAAGAGAAAACAATAATGCAGTTTTATTTCAGACTGAGAAGCATGTTCTAATGTGTTGTTCTGACAGTACAATTAATAAACCATTTAGCAAGTAACACAAACATCCCTTTGGGTGAGCTTGAAGACAGAAAGCCGCTCAGTATGATAGAAACTCATGACACTGCACACAGATTAACTGCACACACACAGCACTGAAATATTAAGCAACTGTATGACCTCCAGTCAGATGTGGCCTTCAGGAACAATGCTTTGAACATTTGGGTAATTAACCATTTTTATATTAATTATGCTCCAGGAGAATCCCCTGCATGTGAAGAATAATAGCAACAAAAGAAACACATTATTCTTGGGGATTCATTTTGTTTGGTTTACAAGTTTTTTTTAATATTCTGCTAGAGCCATTATGAGCATCAGGGAAAAAATCAATTAGCCGGATTTTCAGTATCAGCTGAAACATTTTTAAATTTGAGACTTAAAAAATTCACTTATTAGTCATACTCAGTTAGTTTGGCTGACTATGTTTTATAATCTAATTGTGAACACTATTCTGAATTGTGAGATAGAAACTAATAATAGTAACTAGTAATAGCATATACACTTACCGGCCACTTTATTAGGTACACCCTACTAGTATCGGGTTGCTCCCTCTTTTGCCTTCAGAAGTGCCTTAATCCTTTGTGGCATAGATTCAACAAGGTACTGGAAATATTTCTCAGAGGTTTTGATCCATATTGAAATAATAGCATCATGCAGTTGCTGCAGATTTGTCAGCTGCACATCCAAGATGCGAATCTCCCTTTCCACCACATCCCAAAGGTGCTTTATTAGATTGAGGTCTGGTGACTGTGGAGGCCATTTGAGTACACTGAACTCATTGTCATGTTCAAGAATCAAGTCTGAGATGGTTCACGCTCTATGACATGGCTCGTTTTTCTTGCTGCAGGTAGCCATTAAAAGATGGGTGCATTGTGGTCATAAAAGGAATAGACATGGTCAGCAACATTACTTGGGTACGCTGTTGTGTTGACACAATGCTTAATTGGTACTAATGGGCCCATTTGGTAACACTTTATCTTAATTGGTCCACTTGAGTATTAGAAGACTGTCTGCTTAATATCTGTTGATACTGCTGCTAAACATACATTTAACTGGCTATAAGAAACTTTCTAAGTACATGTTAACTTACACTAACCATAACCCCAACCTAGCAGTCTACCTAATAATATAATCTAATGAGAATTATTTGGCATGTAGATGCAATGTTACTTAAATTCAACAAACGGACCATCAAAATAAATTGTGACCACCTATTCTATTTTTTGCAGCAGATCATGTTGACCATGTCTACATGCCTAAATGCATTGAGTTGTTTGCATGTTAGAAATTTGTGTTAACGAGCAGTTGAACAGGTGTACCTAATAAAGTGACCGGTGAGTGTACATTGCAATATAATGATTTTAAACAGCCACAACAACTGTATTCATGCTACACAATGTTGACATTTTTGAGCACCAAACTAATTATAATTATAGTGTCATAATTACAACATTGGTTTATATTTTTGAAATCCTGCTAGAGCCATTACTATATGTGCATCAGGAATAAACATTAACAGCAATTAACATTAACTAATTAATAGCATTTACTGAAGTTTTTTCAAAAATTTAAAGCTTGGGATTTCCAAAGTTCTCTTATTAGTGGTGTTTTATACATTTTGGCCATTGTTGCATTATTTTGCTTCTCTTGATGGATGGAAGTCTTTTGTAGAGGTCAGCCATGTTTTACAGTTTAATTAAGGACAAGACAGGGGCAATGCTCAAACAGATGCGTTTTTTCACCCTCTGAGCCATTTGTTCAAGGCAACAAAGGATGATTAAATCACTGATGCCTATCAGATGGCTTATTTGAGAATGGAAAAGGTAATAAGAACAGAAACAAAGGTAAAAATGCTGTAGCTGCATTGACAGTGTATAGTAGCTTTCAGACGACAATGATCTGCATTCAAATCTGCTGTATTTGATTTGGGCAGAATTATTTGGTCAATACATCATTGATATATTTGGTGTTGGAGTATATTACAGTACTTAGGACATACGTTGAAGACAATTATTACCCCTTCTGTGTTTTTCTTTTACTTTTTTTATATTTTAAATATTATAAATTTTTTTCTTCAGACGATTCGAATGTTATCACTCAATTCAATGGGCATTATCAGAGGTTATCTAAAAACTATTTGGATGGATGATAACAGCCTTCTTAGCCTACCAGCAGACACAGAAGGCACCAACTGGCCCATATCTATCAGCTAATATAACTGATAACGCCCATTCAATCGAGTGATAACATTCGAGGTGGGTTTTTCTTTTAGTTTGAAAAAAATATATAGAATTATTTTTTTTTTCATCATGGCGGAGACAAAATAAATGAGTTCTCAGAAATTATTGTGTTTAAATATATGTTAATAAAAAAGTGTCAGGTGGCGCAGTAGGTAGTGCTGTCACCTCAAAGCAAGAAGGTTGATGGTTCGAGCCTCGGTTGGGTCAGTTGTCGTTTCTGTGTGGAGTTTGCATGTTCTCTGTGCGTTTGCATGGGTTTTCTCCGGGTGCTCCGATTTCCCCCACAGTCCAAAGACATGCGGTACAGGTGAATTGGATTGGCTAAATTGTCCGCATATGATTGTGAATAAGTGTGTATCGATGTTTCCCAAAGATGAGTTGCAGCTGGAAGGACTTCCGCTGCGTAAAACATGTGCTGGGTAACAAAGGTAACTAAGCCAACAAGAGAATGAGTGAATAAATGAATGAATGAAAAAATTGTCTCTCCATTATTGACATTTGGGAAATATTTGAAAAAGAATAAAAACTGCATATGGGGGCTGATAATTTTGCCGTCAACTGTATGTTGTTGTATGATCTTTTTAAATTAAACAGCAAAAGTAATTTGACAGTTTTTTATTGCACAATTCTGATTTACTTTTGTGCAGATTTGAGTTTACAGTTGTTATTTCTCCAGCTGTTTATATAAATTTCAAATATAATTTGACTCAAAATTGCAAATTAACACCTTACGTTTCGTTCTCAATGTATAGCACTCAATTCTGAGAAAAATAATGTGTAGTACACTCTCAGAAATAAAGGTACGCAAGCTGTCACTGGGGTGGTATCTTTTCAAAAGGTTCAAATTTAAACCTAAAAGGTCCATAATAATACTTCAAGAGTACATGTAAGTACCTAAAAAGTACAAAAGTGTTCCTTGTAAAATTTTAGGTACTAATATATACTTTTGAGGTACCTAGACAGACCTTTTAAGTACAATTGTGTACCATTTGAAAAGGTACCACCCCAGTGACAGCTCGCGTAGCTTTATTTCTGAGAGTGTATAGAACTTCATTCATTAATTTAGTTTTTTGGCTTAGTCCCTTAATTAATCTGGGCTCGCCACAGCAGAATGAACTGCCAACTTATCCAGCATGTTTTTACGTAGCGGATGCCCTTACAGTCGCAACCCATCACTGGGAAAGATAGAACTTCAGTATTGTGAAAAATATTGAATAAATGTAAGATTAATAGATACTTTAAAAATACTATACAAACTCTCTATGGCAATAAATAGTCGCAGTTCAAAGAAAATGTGCTGTATTTAAATTATTATGTAAAATAGTATGTAATTAAATGCAAAGAAAGGGGTTTTTCATAATTGAAATTATATTTATGTAATTGTGGATTGGTATGACTCTGAGTGGCTTCAGGCTTTCTAATTAAAGTTGGCTTGCATCTTATAATCAGTGGCAAACACAGGTTTTGATTTTGCCATTTCACATAAGAAGTGTATTTTGGAGGTTGAATACATCTCATTTGAACTACTATGCACTGTTGCTCTGTGAAATAGAGTACAGGAGGTGTTTCAACAGAAGTGATTATTATGCGCTTCAAATTAATTGAGACTCTTAGTAACAGGAAACTAGACTTTGTAGGCCGGTCTCGTGTGAATCTCAAAGCAGTTTTGCATTTTTTTTTCTTTGGTGAGGACGGATGCATTTCAGATGACAATAACAAATTAATGCGTGAGGCTTTCAGCTGGGAGCCTGTAATTCACACACTAGACATTCAATTTGCTGTCAAATACTAGCGGAATGTCCATCTGTATTGAAAATCACTGTTGTTTTCTGCGACAGAGTTGGTCATCATGTAGAAAGATGGAGACGGAGAGCTGTTTGAACAAAAGGCCTTTCAAGTCACCATCACAATCCTTTTCACATAGTGGGAATTACTTCACTTTGGAGAACCAAACATCAGCTTTTAATACAGCCGTGATATTAAAAACTAATGGCTCTTGCACAGCAGGACAATGACACAGGGCTGTTTCTTTTATACTTTTTGGCACTCTAGACAAGATTACTATTGTTAAAGAAAATGATTAAACTTCCCTGCGCATTGTTAATAACAATCTTTTATACTTAAAATAATTGTGTACATGATAAAACAACACAAACGACACCCCCATCCCTCCCAAAAATGGTGCTTTATGACAACAAAATCAGTTGTTGAACTCTATCAAGGCAGCTGTTAAGGCTGTTTTATTCACTTAAACATCATATGGAATGATTATTTCCTCTTTAATTCTGATGATGCCCATGTATTTTCCAGTGCAGAACAAATACACAAATCATTCACTTGAGTAAGTGAACAGATACATTAATCATGTATTACTCCAATAAAAATATCATCAAAATGTCATCTTTGCCAGTTTTATTTGAATTAAAGTACAAATGTACTTGATTTATAGTGTACTTAAATATTTCAATACCTTTTGATAAATATTTATTTTGCAAGAAAATTGTATTGGCAAATGTAGAAATTAGAAATTAGAAAATGTAGTGGAGTAAAAAATGCAATATTGTGTTTTTGGAATGCAGTAAAGTAAAAGTACAACTTTCCAAAAATAAGGTACTAAATCACTATATATTTCTTGATGAGTCTACTATTATTACAGGTTAATAATATGGTAATCTTTAACTGCTTGATGGATAGAAATGCCTACAACAGACCTGATTAATATCGCAGTCGGTTATATATAATTTCATGGGAATAGCTTTTTATTTATTATTTTATTATTATTTTATTAATATTTTATTTATATATTTATTTTAACATTTTATTAAACTCTTTGGTCTACATCATAATTATGGCTGCATTCACACAGACAAAAAACAACATGGTTGTTTTGAATCATTACTATTGTTGCTTTTTACACAATTCAGTTATTTACAAGAGATAAAACCAATTTCTATAACCAAACTCAGTCGTATGTGTGACAGCCCTATCCATTTTCACAATGGACAACTATGGCCTTGTTTAAATCTGGCTTTGAGATGTATTTTTAATCCAATCATAAGTGGACAACACTTAATGCATGTGTAAACTTGGTGTAAAACCCCAACATTGTCCTCTGTCAAATTGCTTTCTTAGTGTAAATGCACACAAAGATATTGTCTTTGTACTTTGCTGTTTTGTATGTTTTAGCATGTTTCAGGTTTTCATGTGAGGATCTGCAAACCTACAGAGATGCAGATATTAATCAAATGTGTTGTGTAATAAAATGAAATAAATAAAAAATAGGTTAACCAAGTGCAAATTTGTTTCAAATTAATTGTAAATATATATATAATGAATAAATATTTTAATACAATTTTAAAAATGTGACTCTGGACCTCAAAACCAGTCATAAGTCGAATAAATACCGATGTACCAAACAAAGTTCACTAAACAAAAACTCAACTTTGAATTTTTACAGTTGGAAATGTGAAAAATATCTTTATGGAACATTATATTTGCTTAATATTCTAATGACTTTGGCATAAAAAAATAAAAACATTTGATCCATGAAATTGAGAAATTTGGATTCCAAAACATTCTTATCCACAATACTGTTTTGTGGTCCATTGTCGACAATGAGTCCTAATAATATTTTAGTCCTGTATAAAATAGTACTTTCTCGCCATTTGATTTGGCTCTTTATTGTGAAAGCTCTACAGATGCCTTTTTAACATTTTAGGGTAGGACTCCTTCACATGAAGAGAATGATTATTAGTTGTATACGGCATCAGAAATGTATATTAGCAACCACATGACAAGCAAGCATAAAATCATAAAGAACATCAACACTAACAATCAAAATGTTCAATCCGACATTGAAATATGCAGATTTAACCAGCTCAAGTGCAAGGATGAATGTTAAAATGATTTTGTTAGACAGCATGGTGCTCGAAGGCATTATGTGCTGGTCAAGTAATTCAATTCCTCTGGGTTTTTAACACAGCTGGAGAGCAGACAAACAAGTGTTAAGGACACAAAGCTCTTAAATGTGCAAAAAGAGAAATCGACAAGCTCTGATTTCTTAGCCTTTGAAATGTGGGATGATGAGTGTGTTGGGCCTTTCATCTTTTGATATGTGGTCTTATTTCATTTTACACCCCTGTGATGTTGATATCCGTTGGTGAATGCCATTGAATATAAAATGAAGAAAGAGCGCGTGAGATTCATAGTCTCTTTAGAGAAGCCTTCTGGAATGAACGCGGATAATGGAAAGAGACTAGTTAATCCAGCCTCCATTACTTTTCCATAATCAATGATCAGTACAGACGATGTAGAGATTTGAAAATAAACCCACTAAACTCTTTTAAATGAAGCTTGTAGCTTTTTATTTAAGCCTGAGAATGTAAAGTGAGATGTAATCATTACCCACTTTAAGCCGTCGGACAGTCATTGTGGAGGAGAGTGAAAGAAGATCCAGCTTTGTCTTTGGCGGATCGTGAATCATAAAACCTTTAACAAACAAAACAGCTGAAACAACCGCATGATGTAGTTGAAGGCAAAGAGACCTCCGAGGCGTTTCAGGCTATTAATTTTTTGACAAGTACCAGTAAGTCAGACAGAATACACTGGTCATATTCATGTTTTCTTCAGGCGACATTGTAGAGACAAATATTAGCGCTGTCTCATCAGCAGCTTTTCCCCCAGTCTCTTTTTTATGTTGGCAAAAGTGAGATATCCCTTCCCAGCTTGCCTTAAATGCTCTGTTTGTTTAACTGGAGTAACATCTCTTTCCTTCCATTACAGGCGCTTTGCAGTCAATATGTGGAGCGTACTGATAAAACCAATCAGTGAGAAGTGAGGGGGCTCCGTCTCATTTGGCTGAGGTCTGAGGAAGAGCTTATAAACACTTGCAGATGCCGTATGCCAAGTGAGTGTGTTTTGAAAACATGCAAAGCTTACTGAAGACACGCAATTACTGAAGACACAATTCTTTGCCATTTTTAAGGGTGTGAGCTGTCGTGACTTGAATGCATGAGGCTTCTGGTCTCAGCAGATACTTGTTATAAAGTGGTGTAGGGTATATGCAGAAGAACTTTTAATTTTGCAGCAACCTGGGTCAATCGCTTCTGGTGAACTGTATGCAGTTACAGAATTGGCACGTTTAAGATCTGTTTTCTTTAAAAATCAATCTTCAATGCCTGATTAATATGCGATATAAAGCAATATACAAGAAGCACTGCATTAAATTCATTTTCCCGCGTCATGTTTTTAAAAATATGAACATTTATTTTACTCCAGTATTTTTAATGGTGTTTCTGCGCTCGCCTGCTGATCCTGATGCATGTAAATGGCTTGTCATCTTATTTAACGCTTAAACAATTAAATGAATGCTGAAGTCTATTTAACTGATTGTATTTTAATTACATTATAACATCAATGCTGCTATAGGAACTGTATAAAATTGAAGTCACATTAACCGTTCACCGGAAGTGTATTGGTATGGAAAGAAACACTAGCTGTGCATATACCCTATTGTGTTATTTCGATGTAATTATTAAAAAATAGTTGGATTGGCTGAATTTATTAGGTATGAGTTTGAGTGAAATGTTAATCTTAGTTTTATTTAAGTCTGAAAAAAATTCTTCCAAATTTAAAATTGTAACATCATTAAATGGTCAGAATAACAAATGTTTTCAATGTGCGTGAAAGTAAGGGTTCTGAAGTTAAAACATTACTATTGTGTTGTCAAAAAAATTATATTTGAAATATGTGGCCTTTTATTAGCAAAAAAAATAATTCTAAATTATAATATTTTATATTTGAATTAGAAAGAATTGTGAACAGTAGTTTACAGAATAAAACTAAAAGTTTGGGTAATTACTATTATCTATTAAGCATTAGCAAATCATGAATTCATTATTTGTTAAGCATTAATTCTACATTAATAGATGTTAGTAAGCAGTTTATAACTGCAGATACAGATGCTCTATTCTTGACTGATAAGCACATTTAAAATGTGCTTAATAATTGTTCTTTCATACTTTGTTATTAGTTTTTCATGACTAAATTAAGTATCACATTATTTGCAAATCTTTTGTATTTAAGAGTATTTGGGAATTTTTAAGATCTTTCAGAATGAGTTAATAAATGATTAATAAACCATTGAAATCAACATTTATATATTATGTTGCAGTCATTTATTAATAGTTAATTTGTATGTTAGTAAATGCTTAATTAACTCAACTTCATCCAGTTTTGTGACCTAATCTAAAGTGAGGACTGTTTTTCCTTTATAATTGACAATTAAAGGCTCAGTATTAAATGAACAATACATCTTTGCACTTTTATCTAAAACGTAAAATTACTGTACAGTTTAAACATGGCTGAATAACAGGAGTGTCAAAATATAATATGCAATTGGATAAAACAACAACAATAAAAATTTAACACAGGGGCACAGTGGGTAGCACATACGCCGCACAGCAAGAAGGTCACTGGTTCAAGCCTTGGCTGGGTCAATTGGCGTTTCTGTTCGGAGTTTGCATGTTTTCCTTGTGTTCGAGTGGGCTACCTCTAGGAGCTCCGATTTCCCCCACAAGTCCATAGACGTGGTATAGGTGAAGTAGGTGGGCTAAATTGTGTGTGCGAGCATGTGTGTGTGTGTGTGGATTTTTCCCAGTGATGGGTTGCAGCTGGAAGGGCATCTGCTGCGTAAAACATATGCTGGATAAGTTGGCGGTTCATTCCGCTGTGGCTACCCCAAATTAATAAAGGGACTGAGCCAAAAAGTAAATGAATGAATGAATTACTTTACAACATTTACACTGCATAGTAATTTTGTTTTAGTTAAGACTGCATTTATTTTTCATTTGATACAGTTTCTTTAAATGAATAGAAATGAATAAAATCTTTTTTTTTTTTTTTTTTGTAATATAACCAAGCCTTTAATTGTCATATATTAGGGATTTAAAAACCATAAATTGTTCTCTAGATTAGGTCACAAAACTGGATGTTGAATTAATATAGAATTTATTAACATACAAATTAACTTTAATATAATTAATAAAAATTAATAAATGCCTGAATAATAGGATATAGAAACGTTAATTTGAATAGTTGATTTATGATTTACTTTCACATTCTGAATAATCTTTGAAATCTTGTAAATTATGCAATACTTAATTTTCTAATGAAAAAATAATAATAACAAAGTATAAAAATACAATAATTATCACATTATATAAGTGCTTATAAGTCAAGAATGGAGCATTTGTATCTGCAATTATAAACTGTAAACTAACATCTGTTAATGCAGAGTTAATGATTAATTGATAATTAATTAACTATTTGCTAATGTTGTGTGCGGTTTTTATAAAGTGTTACCAAATTTTGCAATATGCTCAAACACAAACAAAAAATTTTTATGTGTCTTACAAGCCTTAAAGAAGGCTTTGGGGAAAACAATTAAAAAGTGTAAACTACACCTAATTACACCCAAGTAAAACATAGTAAACAGTAAAAGAAATCACAATAAAATTGACAAACTATCTATGACCCTTAATCTGTCTTTCTGTCTTTGTGTGCTTGAGAGAAACAGAGCATGCTTTGTAGTTTTTTTCTGCATAAATTCTACTATTAAACTTTATTAAATATTATGACAAATTGCAAATAATACAAACAGATGGGTGAAACAAAAGCATATACAATCAATCAGCAGCCTCAAAGCTCACAACAGGACTGTTTGTAAAGCTTTAGCAATTACTGGTAAAAAAAAAAATCTATTTCCCTATGGAGAAAATGAATAGAGCTTTTATTTCCGGAAGCGAGCTATTGCACTCAGTAAAGTTGAGTGCATTTTGATTGGCTGTTAATGTTTTTATCATTCATCAGGTTGGAAAATTGATCTGAATGTGATTCCAATGATATTGCCCTCCTGCATTGATAGCATTGCAGAATTTTACTATTAAACAGTTATTAAACGTTTATAGATATACTTATAGTCACCACTTTTGGTAAGAAAGGCCTTCAGTTCTATTCTTCAAGTTTAATTCATTGCACAAATATGTTTTTCCTAGACATGAAAACAATATCCAATATGAATAAATCATTTGACAGATTCATTCAAAAACACTGATTTATACAGGAATTAACTTCTAATGTATCATTAATTCGTTCCCTCCAGATCAGTTTAGGAATAGAAAAAAATCACTTCATTGGTGTTTGCAGCAAAAACAGACAAAATGACCAGCAAAAGTGACTTAAAATGTGAGCGATTCAATATCAGCTCCACCTTATTTATTGAACTACTGTAAAAAATATTACACTCATAATCACTGTGTCAGTCTGAATATCAGCATGACCCACATCCCAACCACAGCAGTCTTGATCGTGCGATAATAAAATATTCAATTCAGCACACTAGACCCAATGTAATTATCCTTTAGTTTTTAATGAATCTCAATTAGCCGTAGTCCCACTCTCCTCATTACAGAGAGCTTTCGTCTTCATTTAATAAACACTCCATATGCTTTAGAAAGATCATGCATTTGTGACTTATCCTGTCTCCTCTAGTGAAAATCACACTCCTGCGGTCCCTTCTGAACACAGCACCTGGAAAACCCAGTCATGTTTGCACAGCGTCTGTTTATTTTTGGAGTCGGGCTGATTAGTATTATAGGAGTATAATGGATTCCAGCATTATTCGTGCTGTTTTGGCAGAGACATTCTCAGTGCCAGGGGCCACATTCCCAAAGTGCCGAACTCCTGTTTGTGAATTCAGAGAGCAGCAATCCTCGCTGTTTTCACCTGTTTTCTTGTAATCAGTTTAGCGCTCAACCATCTCTTCATCTGCCTAATTCTTCACAAATTACAGCTGTTTGAGAGAGTTAATTGTGCTGCAGAGATTCAAGGACATTTGAAAACAGGACAATAAGTGATTCATTTAAAACTTTGAGTGAAATTTTGGTGGAATCAGAGAGGTCACTCATTTAGCTAAGAGAGGGTTGCATGATATATGTTATGCTATTGACATTGCAATGCAATGCAGATGTGAGTTTGTTTCTGTGATTGTTTTAAAACTTTGATTAATTTGCATATGGGGAAATGACAACGAATAATAAACAGCAGTAAACGGTCCAGCTAAGGGGAAAGCAGGGCACAAAGTAACACTTTTTGGTTGTGGCCAAATAATGAACAAAGTAATGAGGTTAGACAAACCTTTTTTTTTTTTTTTTTTTTTACCAAAAACACACAAGCCTCCCCTACAAATGAGAACTGAAAGTATGATCGCTGGACTTATGGTTTCGATGCAGTATTGCCTAAAGTGCCAGGAGTGAAAATGTTACTAGTTGTAACAGTCAGAGGGTTAGTTGTAACATGTGCCTAATAGGGCAGATTTCACATTAATTTAAATCCAGTTTACTTTAAATAGTTTCTGTATTTTATCATAACTTGGCTTTTTTTTAATTCTACATAGCACAGTACGTTTTTAGTTTATCTGTTGGATAAACACATTTGGACTTATTTGCATTATAATATGTTATTGTACAATGCATTTATTTGCATTAATAGCAATAAAATATTTTTTCTATTTAAAAAAATACTATTAAAGAACATTTTAATATAAAAGTTTTTAACATTACCCCGTGTCGTGTTTTCCTCAAAACTGGCTAGCGGTCACTACAGTATGTGTTCTTTTACATCTTTTAAAATGGTGGCGATAAATACATCAATTGAAGATGGTGAATACAACCATTTAAAATATTACTTGCATTCTTTCACAGATTTAATATATATATATATATATATATATATATATATATATATATATATATATATATATATATATTATAATATATATATATGATAGAATAAAAAATCGACTGGAATAAAAATTACTTTTATGCTGCAAAATGGTTTCTCCTGTGTTTTTCATCCAAATTTCGTTGAACCTTTTCAATAGTTGATAGGAAGACGTCTGCCAGCACTTGGAGACATGCAATGGTTAACCCTTTAAAACTCTGTGTTACATTTTACCCCGTGTTACTTTGTGCCCCACGCTCCCCTAGGTATCACTTTATTTTGATGGTCCCTTTAACAAATTTTGTTGAATTTAAGTTACATTGCATCTACAAAGTATTTGCAAAGTATTTTATAGTCGGTTAAATGTCTGTTAAAGAAGCAGTTTCAGCAATTAAGCAGACAGTCTACTAGTAATCAAATGAGAAGTAATTGGCATGTAGTTGCAATGCAACAAAGAGAGACCATCAAAATTAAGTCTTATCAAAATAATAAGTTGTTTTTATCAACTAAAAATCAATGAAAGCGAACCAGCCCACTCGTATGTGGAAAAAAAATTATGTCAATAGAAAAGCCACACAGGCAAAAATATAGCCTGAAATGTACATGTCATAGATTATTTTATTTTGTCAGCATACATCATGCAACTAATTTTAAAGAGGTCACAAAATAATAGTATCATTCACATACTGTTAGTTTTTATTCACATACTGTTATTTTTATACATATTTTGAATAAGTTTTAGTATTAATACTTTTTTTGCAGTTTCATCATCAAATAAAATAATTTTATTTAACCCTGTAAGGCTCACTGTTGTACTAGAACAGTGGTTCTCAAAGTGGGGGTCGGGACCCCCCGAGGGGTCGCGGGGCAATGAAGGGGGGTCGCCTGGTAATTTCCAAAAATCTATTTATTTTTATTAAACCATAAGAATTAACATATTTTATCCATAACTATACTGAAAATAAAAATAGTTGTTAGTTAGACTACTAAGTTCAACTACTAAAAATAGTTGAAAATAAAAATAGTTGAAAATAAAAATAGTTGGGGGTAGCGGGGCAATGAAGGGGGGTCGCCTGGTGATTTCCAAAAATCTATTTATTTTTATTAAACCATAAGAATTAACATATTTTATCCATAACTATACTGAAAATAAAAATAGTTGTTTATAGTTACTATATACTATATAGTTACTATAGTAGCTTATAGTTACTAGTTCTATTGGATTGCGACCCCTGGGGTAATTACATTATATTAAAGGCAGCAATAGCGTCAGATGCATTTTGATTTTATAACATCAGGTTATACTTTCTGGCACATTTAAAGCACTGACACAAATTTAATTGGTGTGTCTGCGTCATTGCATGCAAGGTTTCTGTATTTATAACCACCTCAGAGGATATTGGGGGTCGCGAGTCACTGGCATTGTTATTTTGGGGGTCGCGGGCTGAAAAGTTTGGGAACCCCTGTACTAGAACATCAGTTTTAGCTAAACTTAAATAAATATGCTATGTTTTGTCTTTCCTAACCACACAATAGCTCATTAAAAAGGTTGACACATCATAATCCAAGATCAAGTAAAAACCAGAAACACTAGTTCAATATTTTTTTCAGTGGGGAAGTAATTCAACATTTGCATAAAATTTTAAAGCAAAAAAAATTACATTTCCAAATAAAGAGGAAAAAAAAAATTTTTTCTCTAATCACATGCTTTGAACTTCTAATCATTTGCAAGGGTTGAAAAGTTCTACAAAGCTAAGTTTTTGAAATCCTCATCTCTAACATCTAAAGTCCCCAAGATATCAAAACTAACTATATGATTTTATTATCTCACATTGCCAGTTTTATGGTGAACAATTCATCTCTGCATGTCATTTAGAAAAAAAAATTTGCCCTTTTTTATATAATTATTTTTAGGGGTTTTCACCATTATTGATAGGACAGTGGAGATGTACAGACAGGAAGGTGTGGGGAGCAGAGAGAGGGGAAGGATCAGCAAAGGACCTCAAGCTGGGAATTGAACTCGGGTCACCGCGAGCACCTCAGTTCTACGCATCAACGTACTAATCACTAGGCTATTGGCGCAAACAGAGCGCAGACATCTTCTAATGTGAAGAAGATTCTCTGTTTGCTACACTGCACCAAATGCACAAGTTTGCATTCGTGATTCAACTAATTTGATTTAGTCTTGAATTTAATTTTTTTCTCTTTTGTTTTGAAACAAGCTGGCGAAATGATTGAAGAGTTAATCGTACTGAAAATTCCGAGGTTTGACAGTGATACAATGACACCATCTGCTTGCAGAAGTGCACTTCGACTCTCTTATTCTCTGCCATTATGGTAACACTGCACACTTGGCAAGTCGACTGAGAGATTTGTTCTTGAAACCAAAGATAATTGCAGGGCTGTAGACAACACCATCCAACTGACAGACGCTTATCAATGTAACTGTGCTTTTTGGAGGTCACAGCCAACATTGCTTTTGATGTGTTTCAGCCCACAGTTTATGAGCTGTCTTATGTTTTATAATCAGCTTGTACTGGCAGATGTTTGTGGAAAAGAAGAAATGCACCAAAATTAATGGTGTGAAAATTTCATTAATACCTATTTTTCTTTTTTTCCATTCTTTCTGCTGGTTTCTCACTTGAATGGGTCCCAGAGACCTTCAACACAGCTGATCTTGACAAAACATCACTGCTGGGCACAGATGACCACTGCATATCCATCTTATGTAAGTCACTGTAAAGACGCACTTGCTTTGTGATTGATGGGAAAGGTCGAAAAGAGAGCTTTTAGACATCACAGTAACATAAAAAGCTGATCATATCAGAAATGGGTTTACGGTTAGTGAAAAAAAAAATCTTTTTATAAAATTTTATAAAATTACAAAAATATCCTTATTTTTATATATACAATTTGCTGCAGTTTTCAGCTGAAATAACTCAAGAATAACACAGCCTCTTAGTCTTGACACAAGTTGTGCTTATATCTGTTTGCATTACATATCTACTTTATCTCCAAACAGTATGTATGTCTTTGCTGTCACAGTAAGCTGCCCTGGTACTGTAGCTCACCTGGTTCAGCATTGTACTCACAGCATGAGTATGAATCCCTTTCCTTTACAGTTTGACAAAAAAAAAAAAGCAAAATTGTCACCTTAGAATTTGAAGTATTTGTCCAAATTAAGGTATTCACGTTCTTATTCTGTTTGGACTTGTTTACATTGTGACATATGCATTTTAAGATTTCTTATATAGAAAACATGTTCCTCAATTATTTTTTTTGCTATATGGAATGATATAATATAATACAATATAATATAATATAATAAAATATAATATAATATAATATAATATAATATAATATAATATAATATAATATAATATAATTTAATATAATATAATATAATATAATATAATATAATATAATATAATATAATATAATATAATATTCATTCATTCTCTTTTGGCTTAGTCCCTTTATTAATCTGGGGTCACCACAGTGAAAACCAACAAACAAATTAAAGCTTATAATTTCATTATGAAAATTCAAGAAAGCAGGGAGATATAATTTTTTAAACATGTTGCTATAGGCATGTTTTTTCATGGTCAGAAATATTAAAAATAAATGTATGCTTATCTAGTATATATTGATGTAGAACATATGTACTTAACTCTGGCCCTCGGGGTCCTGCAAAGATTTTTTTCCAACAATCAAACTTGCATTTCAGGAGCTTTCTAGTAATCTGAAAGACCTTGAAGAGGTTGATTATGTGTGTTTGATTAGGATTGGAGCTAAACTACTAACTCTTCAAGAAAAACCCAATCCCAAATGTCAACCTGAACCGCACTTTTCAAACCACCTTTTTGATTGTCAGACCTTCACAGAGAGCTCACAGTGTGCAGGATCAGCAGAAGTGTACTGTACTGTAGTTTTGCCAATGCAAGTCAACAGGATGGCAAATGCACATGCAGTGTGCCATTTGAGATTGGGCCAAGTAGATGTCGAGGGCCAGAGTTGAAAGCCCCAGAGAGAGAATAAAGAGCTGATCTGCTCATAATTCATGTAATAAGAGTTGATTTTCCCATTTTAAAAAGACACATTTATGAGGATTTGTGTTTTGAGTGACAGTTAAGATGCCTGTTTTATTGTCTTTTTCAGCAAAATGAAAGATGAACAGTGTTTTATGAGATTGACTTCAACGCTGGATTAATTCATTCAAAGGATGCAAGAAGATCCAAGAAGATTTTTTTTTTTCAGAGCACCTAAAATACAATACTGAAAGCATAATATGTATATACTGTACAGCATTATGATGCTAGAATCAACATAGCAATATAGGCATACTACACATTGTGGTGTAATATAAAGCTGTGTTGATCCTAACAATGTATAAAAGTTGACATAACCGCTAAATCCTTCTTACTCATAATGCTAGTCTGTAAAGTCTTGCATTTTTTGGTCATACAGTATATTCTCTTTGTGCTTAATCTTTTTATCCCACAGGACACAAAAAGAGACATAATTGGATTAAATGGCTGTTAAAGATGGAGTGTATTTGTCTGCGTTTATCATCTATGCTGTCATCTCAATGCTAAATGGGAAGGTTTAACATGATGCATTCAGTCTTGAAAGATATACAACCACCTGCAAGTAAATACATTTCTTTATGCCACACAAACAGTTTTGCCTGTGTTTTTGGAGTTATGGAAGCAGCTTGTTTCTGTGCTTTCTGCTACTGTGACCCAAAATATAATATTGTATTTTACGATATGTATACACAGCATTATGATGTTAGAATCAACATAGCACTACAAGCACACCACACATTGTGGTGTAAGGTGGTGTTGGTTGAAATAACAGCCAAATCCTTTTCACTCATAATACTAGTCTGTAAAGTCTAGCATTTTTGGTCATACAGATTATCCTCTTCTGCTTAATCTTTTTTTTTTTATCCCAAATGACAAAAAAAGGACATAATTGGATTAAATGGCTGTTAAAGGTGGAGTGTATTTGTCTGTGTATATAATCTATGGTCACCTCAATGTTAAATGGGAAGGGTTAACATGATGCATTCACTCAAGATACAGTAGATAACCACATGCAAGTAAATGCACAGCCATGTCCAAGATTGGTTACTCACTGAAGCTAAGCAGGGCTGAGCCTGGTCAGTACCTGGATGGGAGACCACATGGGAAAACTAGGTTGCTGTTGAAAGTGGTGTTAGAGAGGCCAGCAGGGGGCGCTCAACCTGTGGTCTGTGTGAGTCCTAATGCCCCAGTAAAAGTGAAGGGAACACTACACTGTCAGTGGGGGCCGTCTTTTGGATGAGACGTTAAACCGAGGTCCTGACTCCTTGTAGTCATTTAAAATCTTATAAAGATTAGGGATGAGCCCCGGTGTCCTAGCCAAAGTCCCTCAATCATCCCCATCCATCGAATTGGCTCCATCACTGTCTCTCCACTCCCCAATAGCTGGTGTGTGGTGAGAACACTGGTGCCGTTGTCCTGTGGCTGCCGTTGCATCATCCAAGTGTATGCTGCACACTGGTTGTGGTGTGAAGAGACCCCCTTCATGATTGTGAAGTGCTTTGGGTGTACGGCCATACACACTGTAAAAAATTTGACCTTAAATTCACAGTAAATTACTGGCTAATAATTGCATTACTTTCACAGTAAATTACTGTATGTAAATTCACAGTAAATTATTGTGAGGTAGTTCACAGTAATTTACTGTGGTTTTGTCACATTAAATTATTGTGAAATTACAACCATATATTGTAACTTTACAGTAGATAATAAAGTCCGTTACTGTAATTTCACAGTATTATCTTGTAGAATTAACTATATTTTACTGTGAATTTGCAAAACGATTACTGTGATTTAGCAGTAGGTTGCAGTTTAAATACCTGATTTAACTGCAAAGTTACAGTTATATCCCGGATTACTGTAATTTAACAGTTTGGTGCTGTAAAATTTCAAAGCAATTTTAGGTCACACAAAAATGAAAATTCTATCTTGATTTACTCACCCTCAGGTTGTTCCAGCTCTGTTAAAAATGATTTTTTTTTGTTAAACACAGGAATAAAAATATCAAATATTCCTCTTTGTGTCCAAACAACCTGAGGATGCGTAAATGACGACAGAATCTTCATTCTTGGGTGATCTGAAAAGACTCTAAAATCAAAATAAAAACAAACACACATACATTTTACAGATTTATTTAACCGCTTAATGACATCTGTGTAAACATTTCAGAAAACTTTCAAAAGGTGAAGGTGAAGCCTCAAAAAATACTATAAGAACATAAGAACAAAAAAATCTGACATCATATGTAGCATACATATAAAAAGCAGTGCTTCAGAGTGCGCTCTCTCTCTCATTATATATATATATATATATATATATATATATATATATATATATATATATACACACACACACACATGAGAGAGAGAGACAAAACTTCTTGCTAAATTAGGTAGTCGTCTATTCAAGGTCAATCATTTTCCTGATAATTTTACACACTTGCTGGTTGATGTGTCTTCTCTGCTTCTTTGACTTCGTCTGTCTTCCATCTCCAAACTGGTGCCCAAAAAGCACCTATAAGCAAAAGGGCAGACAAACAGTTAGCTTCATACAACACTACTGGGACACTACTGCTGCACTAGAGAGCAAAATTACTGTTAGCTCAGTTTGAACATGCTGACAATACTGTAGCTCAGTCAAACTGCAATCATTTAAACAAAAACATCTGAAAAACATTTCCATCACAAACACACAATCAAGAACAGTCCAACAACAAATAGTGGTTTTAATGACCTAGGCAGAGCATTTTAAAACAGTTGATTTGATTTACACCTTCTGTTTACAGACTATAATCTAATGCTGGGTTCACACTTATTGCAAAGTTAACACATGCATCACAGTACTAGCTCTTGAATACTAGCAGGATGTTTCTTGCATCAAGCTATCTTTTCATGATTTAAATATTAGGAAAATTTTGCAAAGAAAACTTGATTGAAGTGATATAGCACTTGTGTTGTATTCATTTCAATCAAGTTTTTTGCAAATATTCCAAATATTTTTCAACGTTTTTTGAGTTTCACTTAATTTGTGCTGCCCAGTAAAAATTTCCCACTATTTATGCCTTTTGCAATGACTTGCATGTAATCCACTCACCTGAATAGGTAACTTCACATATGGTATAAGAGCCCCATCCTTTTAAAGACAGCTTCCCCTCTGGTCTCCAGCACAGACAAACAAATTGTGTCTGCAACATGGCCCTTTATAACAAGGGGACAAGGGGAGTCATGACTTGTGCTCCTATACATTCCTTGTTTAACCCCCCCAAAACAAGCCCTCAGTTAAAATTTTTATTGTAGAGATTACCTTAAATTCCAGAGTGCAAAAGGCATCTTCAGCATACTTCTGTTTCAGACCAGATCCAAAGTCAGTTGTGAAATCCAGGTGAGGTCCCATGACCACTCGACCTTCCAAGGAATAAGACTAAAAGGGGGAAAGAAGGACTAAATTAGAGGTGTTTGTGAATAATTAAATTTTTTTGTAGAAACAAAGTTGACATTCCATGCTCTGCCTATTAAAAACCAAGCAAACAAACACACATGCCCAGTAAAATTGCTAATAAAAATAAAAACTATAGTTTAAAAAAATCTTTGTCTAATATTTACTACTACTGGAGGTACTGGTGGAACTTCTGGAAGAAGAAAAAGAGTTTGTACAAGAAACTGCTCACAACAAATCTGTGAAAAACTTGACATTTAAAAATCTAATAAAAATGAGTAAGGCATCAACATTACCTTTAATAATCAAGCGAGGGGTGATTGGTAGCATCAGTGTTTCAACATCAATGGCTGTGGCTGCAAAAAAATATGAATATAATAAGAGTAGAATAAGACTCAACCTAACACACGCACACACATACTCATATATATATATATATATATATATATATATATATATATATATATATATATATATAGGTTTAGATTGTGATAATGAATTTAGGTTATATTTGTGTGCTCAGAATTTACACTCACCTCACACTTCAGCTATTATCAGGTACACCTGAACACCAAAAAATAAAATCTACAGTTAGTGACAATATACAATTAGTTCTCATTAGTAAATGTTAGCACTGCATTAACACCAGTGAGAAATATACAATATGTACTGTGTTAGTGTTAGTTTAAAAGAATACAACTGAATTGTATTATAAGCCTCATTTAATAAAACAGTTAAGACTTGTTTCATAATGAGTTTAGTTTATTTAACTAACTTAACGTTAACGTTACAGTGAACAAAATTAACGTACATGATGGTGACTAACCGTAACCGTAACGTTAACTTAAGTGAAGGTCAGAGCTTACCTTAACTTTAGTCATTTCACCTTTACTTCAGTCTTGTACTGAAACAGAAAATGCAGTTAACAAGAAGTTAATTAAAGAAAATTCCCTTTCTTTTTTCAGGAACTAACGTTAACGTTATGCTAATACCTCAGAAAACACTACAAGCACCATCTGGCGTCGTTAATTTCTTGTTTTAAAAAAAGGCGCGCTTAAACCCTGTACGTGCGAGTACAACTGAAGTACTCGGTAAATTCCTGTTAAATGACATGCACTATACAGAAATACACATACAACAATCATTTAACGGACAAAAGTCATATTTTAACACTTACCGAGGATGAATCCGTTGGGTGAAGAGACGAGGCAGGCGTTGTCTGTGTTGATGGCGCTTGTTTGTTGTCGAGTCGAGTCAGTTCTGTTAAATGAATCGGCTCCTTTAAGTGAACTGTAAAGAGTCGAATCGGCTCCTTTAAGTGAACAGTAAAGAATCGAATTCGCCTGAAAACGATTCCATTTTGTATAATATTGTAAGACGCAAACATATAATTCATTAATATTTCATCATATTGCTTGGTTCGTGTACTGCTTGTACACGAATTGCTTGTTGATGACTATGAGCTCATGAACACGTCTGATAAAATATCTGAATCTGATTCAATTTCACACGAGTCCTGAACCGAAGCAGTGCAAAAGTAATATATTGATTGAAATATAAAGTTAATTATTTTCTTCGCCATTCAAAATATTACATATCTCTGATTTTAACAATAAGAATAAAGTTCGTTTGGAGTGTATTGAGAATTATTATTTTTTCCTCCCAGGATTCATTTTGCACCAAGCTGCATCAAGCTGTAATGGTGGATGAGAAGGCACATAATATTATAAATATTACTTGAAATATGTAATGAAATAAAGTTTTAACACTTTTTCATGCGAGAATGTAGTTCTTCAAAACTCAAATATGTGGATTGTTAGTAAAGATTGTGTGTAATTTTAAGTGTGTTTTGCCGGTAGCGGAGATCTATGACCTCCAGGCGGTAACGGCGCTCATTATTCATGTATCCGCCGAGAGGCGCCTGTCTTCAGGCTAGACATTGGGACAATTGCCCCGTCTTCGATGGCTCTATATGCGTCCGAAAATGAAGTTTTAACTGTTTTTCATGCTAGAATGTAGTTGTTTAAAACTCTAATCTGTGGTTTATTTATATAGATAAAAAAAAAATTATATATATATATTTAATTCTAAATTAAAGATTAGTGACCTCCAGGCGATGACAGGTGCCCAATACTCATGAAACCGTCTAAAGCAGACATTTACCCTGACATTGAAATAATTGTTGGCTGTTTAACAGTCTTTGGTTTCATTAATTAATTACTTTTTATTCCAGTTTATTGTGTTTTGGCTAAGCACACAGTTATGTTCATTAAATATTATTTCCTATTCTATGTTAACTGTATAAAATTAAATAAAGGTGCAGTACAACCAAAAAGATGTTGGTAACCAAATCGTTTTAGGGGCTATAACATTCTGTTATTATCTGTTAAAAGTTCATTTGTATTAATTTCTACGTTGAATTAAAAAAGGTTTGAATTTCTATAACTAACGTGCAAAAGATATAGCCCTTTTCACAGTAATTTGCTGTAATCATGCTACTTGCCGTAATTTCACAATAAAATTATGAATACAACATATTACTGTGAATTTTTCAGTTAAATACTGTGAAGGGATACTAATGTAATTTACTGTGAAAAATTACAGTAACTTGTTGTGAAAACCTGGAAATTTTTTACAGTGCACAATAAATGCGCTATATAAATACACATTACATTACATTTTATTTTCTTTATGCCACACAAACCGTTTTGCCTGTGTTTAGTAGAAGCAGCTTGTTTTTGTGCTTTTTGCCACTGTGACCAAAAATTCAATATTTTATTTTACAATATGTATATACAGCATTATGATGTTAGAATCAACATAGGCACCACATCATGTGGTGTAATAAAAGGCTGTGTTGATCCTAACGTTGTTTAAAATAACAGCTAAATCCTTCTCACTCATAATGCTAAAGTCTTGCATTTTTGGTCATACAGTATACCCTCTTTCTGCTTAATCTTTTTATCCCACAGGACACAAAAAGATACATGATTGGATTAAATGGCTGTTGTAGATGAAGTGTCACCTCAATGCTACATGGGAAGGTTTAACATGATGAATTCAATCTTGAACTAAATGCGACCACATGCAAGCAAATACATAGATTTCTTTATTCCGCACAAACAGTTTTGCTTGTGTTTTTTCGGAGTTATAAAGCAGCTTGTTTCTGTGCTTTCTGCCACTGTGACATCTGTGAGCATATGACTCAGTTTGCTCTGCGTATGTCATTACAAGCAGTGTGAAAATACAGCACATATTACTCATCAGAACCTGTGCTGTCAAAGCCTGAGGCTTCAAAAAATTATTTATCTGTCAGTCAGCACGTACACAGACTTGTTGCATGTAATGAAAATCCAGCCCCAGTTTTTTATGACAAACACGTTCTCATTAATGCTTGGGAGTGCCTCGGCTAAATGTGCTTTTTCTCCTTGCAGTGAAAATTTCAACACATCCAATCATGTTTTTGTAAGTGGCATTTTAACATTGTCTAAGTGCCCTTGAGGTTATCAGCGCAGCTCAGACTGAATTTTAAAATTTAATTTCCTTATGACTGTACCAATGAAACAACATCTGTCTGTCGGATTCAAAGTATGTCCCTGAAACCAATCAGAGGTTTGCACAGAACGGTCTCTATATTTTACAATTAAGATTTTACATGCATTTTTGCTTAAAAAAATAATAAAACTGTCATTTCAGTGCAATATTTTGTCTTTTTTTTATCTAAATAAATAAATTAAACTAAAGCAGTTACTATTTACTCAGCTGGAATCTAATAAAATCACTCTTTGGCACATGCTGATAGAGAGAACAAAGATCTTTTTGTTTGTTTGTATTTTTCACTCTGTAGACATGTGCTGCATCCCAATTCACATATTTGAATTGCACCCTAAAAGTATGTAATTTTTTGTGAAGGAAAAGTATATACTTTTGAGTGTGTAACAGAAGAGTATGCAATCTTTGGGACATACTCTTTCCTCGTTAACAGATTGTTAAGCTGCTTAGTTAATTCTTTTGTCAATCATCTTGACATATAATCCACGTTTCTTTTATATACCATTTCCTATCTTATTGGAGAAGCAGCAGCAGGACAATCTGCCGTCGGTGAGTCTTTCATGCAGATAAATCTCCTCAGGTCTTTGGGTAATTATGCATTTAGAAGTTAATGTCCAAACATATCTTGATAGAAGTTTACATTTTTGCAGATGAAGATGGAAAATGCTGTTAAAATATGCTCCAGTTGGTAAGATCTTAATAACAACACTAAACTAAACTGAACTTAAACTCTGAAAACTTAACTGACACAGTTTCAATTTAGTAGAACTTATAAGCTGCTTTGACACAATTTACATTGTAAAAGTGTTATATTGTATATAAATATGAATTGAACTGAATTAAATTACCATCAAACAACTTTACAGAAGCTTACTTGACAGATGGTCTCTTGTGTCCTCCATGTCTGTAGTTTGTTTAGACATTTTACTTGTGAGTTTGTAGTTCTAATCAAATTCAGGTCTAACCTGCAATGTATTGTGGGCAATATTTATAGGTTAGAGCATAAACGCTTCTACACTTCGAATTTTTCCCAGATATAATAAACCATTCGGGAACCTTTGGCATTCTCTTTTCAACATACTGGTTTGGGATATACTAATTTTATTTACAGTACTATAGGGTGGATAGAATGCAGCAATGGCACATTTTAAAAATGTGTGTAAACCCAAATTTGATTGTAGAATCCTGGTATATGCTAAATCGCACACCAACATTCAGATTTTTAAAGCCGTCTTTGTAATTAATCTTAATTTCATCAATTCCTTAAGAAAATCAACAAATTATCTTAGATGGAAAATAAATGCCTCAAAGTCTTTTTGTTAAATGTATTAATATTGAACAAAACCCATCAAGTTTTTGCATGAGGAAGTTAAGGGGGAAAAAGTTGTGACATACAAATTCTAGCTTTTAGTTTGAACAACTATTACCAAGCGACTGAACTGAGCATCTTAATGATCTGATTTTAAAATGAACTCTCAAATGCCAAGTCCAGATTGAGCAGCAGTTTGCCTTGCAGTGTAAGAGCTTATATTAATGAAAGACGGAATTGATGCAGCACTTACATATTAAATATTCTGGAAATGCCAGCGTAAGTAAATGACGGTGTGAGCTTTGAGATGAATCTTAAGACTTAAGCAACTGTTTCCATCACGCAGAGCTCTGAATCAACACTAATCAAACACACCTGAAGCCCATCAGGCTCCACAGGTTCACATGGAAATCACTCACAGGTGTGAGGGAGCAAGATATAAACTGCATGAAAGCCTGGTTTAATATGCGCAGATGCTCAGCTACTTTCACTTTTAAAACTTTCCTCTGGTTTTGACAAATAACAGTCTTTGGAAAATAGCCCTTATTCAAAGATCTATAATAGCTCAGAAAATGTGCTGGGTTGGTGTGGCAATGTTGGCTGTCTTATGAAAATGTTAAATTTGTTTATAAGTTACAGAACTTTATGCGAACTGATAGATGGATGGCTGGATGGATATTAATGCAAACTCTGAAAGAATTCTACAGTGCAGTTAAGTAATTATTGGATAATATTTCTTAAATAATTACAAAGAAAGTATTAGACTGAACAAAATATTTTTTACCCTGTGCTCAAACTACTTTGGCGTTTTCATTAACTAACATGGACAAGTATTGTTTTTTATGTTAGTAAATGCATTAACTAATATAACCTTATTTTTAAAGTGTTAGCCAAAATTATACTTCGTATCAAAATAGTCTGTTTAAGAAACATGTAGAGTGAAACAATCAAACAAAAAAGTTGAACAAAAAAATTAGGGCAATACTAGAATTCTTTATTACATTAACATTTCAAATCTGGGGCCTAATTTAATGATGGACATATGTTTAATATAAAAATCTCATATATGGCAATATTTGCAATTTAAAATGTTAAATATTTATAATAATGTCATATATTTTACCATAGAATTTGAATTATGAACGTACTATATATATATATATATATATATATATATATATATATATATATATATATATATATAAACAAATACATATATATAAACAAATACATATATATAAACAAATACATATATACACACACAATGTTCACCATATATCACTACACCCCCCACAAATCTGTCATTTAGATTAGTATTTTCTATAGGAAGCTTCACAATATTATATTCATACACATACATTAGATTAGTCTGTACTGAAGCCAAATCTGGAGCTAATCCAACAAAATAAATTAATACACCCTAACTTATGTTAAGGAAAAATGCAAAATTAAAAATTAAAAAAGAGGAAAAATCTAGAGAAATTGTAATAAAAATGTATAAAACTTTGTTGAAATTTTGTAGTTTGTAATTTTCTTTCCCAATATTTCACATAAAGTTAAATTTATATTTCTGAAGAGGTTCAGGAACCTATTATATTATTAAATATATCTGTTTAATAAATATGTTTTGCTCAAATTCACCAAAATATATGACACCTATTAACTGTGAATGGGATACAAATAATCATTTTCAAAATGCAGTATACTCAGTTATGCTGACTCGCTGAGCACTATATATATTCTCTGTCCTCACGGTCTCCCGAGTTTGTTCTTTCAAGAACACCTGGCAAGACCAGTCTTCACAAGAACGCAAGTCCTTTCTCTGCTTTCTTGGAATTGAGAAACGGCTAGAGTGATGAAGCCAATTATGAAATGGGGAGGGTTAGGAGGCCACTATGGACAGATGCCAGTGTGCAGATTTGGCCAGGATGCCAGGGTAAACCCTTACTCTTTTTCGATGGACATCCTGGGATTTTTAAAGACCACAGAGAGTAAGGACCTCGGTTTAACATGTCATCCGAAAGACGGCGCTCACTGAGCAGTATAGAGTCCCCGTCACTATACTGGGGCATTGGGACCCACACAAACTGCTTTAATTTTCAAATACACAGAAACCATAAAAAGTGCCTATCTACTCAGAAACAGAACCATTCCATCTTTGTATAAATCTGAACATTGGCCTGGCCCTAAGCGAATGCAAAATCTGTATGCTTGTTTTTAAAAAGAGATGTAGAGTATTCTGAACATTGCATCATTTCATATAATCATGTTGAACGTATCTTCTGTTAGTTGGGAACAAATTGTCTACGACAGCGAAGCATGTATTAAGTGTAAGGCTGTCTAACAGGAGTAGCTTTCTCATACAAATGCTTGCAAACACTGTGAGCTTTGGTTTGCATTCATTAAAGTGTGCAGCAGACCCTGGTGTGACTGTCTCTGACGTTAATAAATGGTGTGCAGTATAGTGCCAAGCGCAAGCATGTCCCTTCATTAGGCAGCTATAGGCCCACCGCTGACATAAGGGCCAGATGTCACAGGGGTTCATTCCTGCACAAATCTGTCCCCAGCAGCAGAGATGAGGACAAAACACAAAGCCCCTGTCTTACGCTGCGTCTCTGTGACAGTGAATAAGCGTGTCTGATGTCTGGCATCTGGCAAGTTGGAGCGAACACATGGAAAAGGCTGTGGTGGAGCTTTGAGAGGCGCTCTGTCAACTGCAATGTTCAGGGATTTTCATCATGTCTGTATTATTACCGCAAGGGGGGAAATCTGTGTCTGAACATCTAGTTATATAGCAGTGCATGTTCAGTGTTTAAATGTCCCAGCTGAATGAGCACTGTGGACACCATTCAGGAATTTTACAGTATAAATCCTGTCCCTATGTTTGAATGATTTTATTTCTGTTAGGTCTAATAGAGAAAACATTTCAAATATCACAGTAAAGCTTTTTGTTTAATGATGCTGTAAGAAAGTTTTTGACTCTTCTAAAGCAATAAAAATACCAGAATAGCTTTGCAGATATTTAAGAAACATGCCAAGTGAACATACTGTTTATCTGAAAAACAATGCTGAAGTCAGATATTCTGCATTGAAAATGTGCATTATACACTGTTTCTACTGGACTCCTTTCAGACTGTTTAAGCTCGGGTTAAAAAATACACCTTATTGTTGGAGATGTGAGATCGAGAATGGTGATTTAGTTCATGCTCTATGGTCTTGTACAAAAATTCAGGATTTCTGGAAAAGAGTTCATGAGTTCATTTGCTCAGTTTTAGACTTTCGCATTTCACTAAGTCCTAGACCAGGGGTCACCAATCCTGGTCCTGGAGGGCCGGTGTCCCTGCAGGGTTTAGCTCCAACTTGCCTCAACACACCTGCTTAGATGTTACAAGTATACCAAGTAAGACCTTGATTAGCTTGTTCAGGTGTGTTTGATTAGGGTTGGAGCTAAAATCTGCAGGAACAAGTTTGGTGACCACTGTCCTAGACTGTTTATACTAGGTAGTTGGACAGACAACGAAATAAAAGATAAAAACATAAAATTTTGGGTCCAAACCAGTTTAATGATTGGCAGACAAATAATTCTTAGGAGCTGGAATTCAGAGGAGGCCCCTTCCTTCCAAGAATGGGCAGTAGAACTTGCTAGAGTGGCCGCATTTGAAAAAATGTCTTATAAGCAAATGGAAAAGCTAAACCTATACTTTAAAAAATGGTCCAAGTACTTAAACTGTTTGGAAATAGAACAGTAATAAATGTATAAGAAATATACTAATGTCGACAGAGTAAATTTTATATGTTATTAACTGAACTTACCCATTCATTTGTTTTATTTAATTTTTATTGTATTTTATTTTAATTTTTTCTTCATTATATAAGATAGAGGCCTTAATTGTATTTAATGATAGCCAAGCCGAAACCTTAAAGTAGTAGTTAGGGATTAGTTTGGGGTGGGTCTGTAATAGGGCAAAAAAAAAAAAATGTTGATTCTTTAAAGAGAACTGTTAATCACTGAAAATGTACATTATGTGCTGGAACGCTGTCTTTGTTTTGACAACTTTAACTTGCTCAATGCTAGTCTAGAACATTATATTTTAGCACCCCTAGTTGCCTTGGTGGGAAAGCGCATATTTCATATATTCATTTATTCAGAAAGGCTTTGAAAGCATGCATCTGTGACTGAAATGTGACATCTGGGGGACATTAGCAGACTCTGAAATGAGATGCAGATTCACTTCCACATCATGTTATTAATAGCAAATAATATAAATAAGAGTGTAAACATTAGGTGAGCAGGTTACATTGTAACCCTGTGTCTTGACAACACGCTATACACTATTGACGATATACACTATTGACAAGATATGCAGTGATGAGCAGTTTGGCTGTGTGCACTAGACGAAACATGATATTTAAATACAGCCATTCAGAAGCACAGAAAATGCACTCACTAACGAAAATGTAAGGTCATTCATTATCTTGTCGGCTTAGTACCTTTATTAAACTGGGGTTGCCACAGCGGAATGAACCGCCAACTTATCCAGCAAGTTTTTACGCTGCGGATGCCCTTCCAGCTGCAACCCATCTCTGGGAAACATCCACACACTCATACACTATGTTTCCCAGAGATGGGTTGCAGCTGGAAAGGCATCTGCTGCGTAAAAACGTGCTGGACAAGTTGGTGCTTCATTCCGCTGTGGCGACCCACGATTAATAAAAGGGACTAAGCCAAAAAGAAAAGAACGAATAAATAACCATTACTGAGTCAGGAGCAGAGCAATTTCAATATATTTTGTTGTTTGATTAACCTGGTGACACAGTGGCGCAGTTGGCAGTGCTGTCGCCTCACAGCAAGAAGGTCGGTGGGTCGCAAGTTCGAGTCTCGGCTGGGTCAATTGGCGTTTCTGTGTGGAGTTTGTATGTTCGCGTGGGTTTTCTCTGGGTGCTTTGGTTTTCCCCACAGTCCAAAGACATGCGGTACAGGTGAATTGGGTAGGCTAAATTGTTGTGTATGTGTGTGTGTGTGTATGAATGTTTCCCAGAGATGGGTTGCGGCTGGAAGGGCATCCGCTGCATAAAAATGTGCTGGATAAGTTGGTGGTTCATTCCGCTGTGGTGACCCTGAATTAATAAAGTGACTGAGCTGATGAAAATGAATGAATGTTTGATTAACCTCCTAGAGCTTAGTGGCCACAAACGTGGACAGCACATTTTAGCTCTTATGTTTTATATTTTGTTACAGACAGTGTCATCCTGCAACTGTTTTGCAGCATATGAAATGTTCCAAACACTATTTTAACTGTCCAAAATGGGCAAAAAATGTTGTTTTTACTGATAGTCATAACGTTCAAAATATGTGTGTATGTGTTATTAATGCATTAAAAAACAGCCAGGAAAAAAAACTGCTGTGTTCAATGCAGAAATAAAGAGTTTTTCAAGGTGACTTTTTTGTGTTTAATGAAATTCAGACCACGAGTCCACATATATGGACATCATTTTTTTCTAAAAGTACATCATATCAAAAGATGTTACTTACTAGGTTTTGTTCTAATTAGGTTGCAATAAGCCCAAATAACAAAGAGAAATAAAAAAAATGCATGTAAAAAAGGGCTTGGGCCTTAAGAGGTTAATATAACAAAACACAGACAGCTTTAAAACACAGCACAGATGCAGCACAATGAGAAAGTTACAGACAACACAAATTCCTAAATGTTTATATTTCAAGGTATACTGTAGCTGATTGAATGCTGAACAATTCAGACAGTTGGATATAATTATATTATATTATATTATATTATATTATATTATATTATATTATATTATATTATATTATATTATATTATTATTTTATATATTATAATTGATTATAACTAAGTCTTATAATTGAGAAGCGAGACTTAATTTGTTTTTGTCTTAATTTCAGTTGTTCAGATGAGTCCCAAACATATTCCCGCTCTGACATTTTCATGTGAAAGCATCTTCTACTTTAGTGTTCACTGATGAGACATTCACAGTTTTCATGCATTCAAGCAATATCCATTTGCATATTACACTGTAGAGGTTGTACCAAATGGTTCAATGTTATACTGAGTGTTGCCGATCGCTAATGGATATGTTAAAAGCACACATAAGCAAACAAGGTAATATTAGTTAGTGTATCTGTGAATTTAAAAAGTTGGGGAAGAAATCACATGTGCCATAAGCTATATTAGACCTGTGAAGATATCATAAGCAATTGCAGAGGACCCATAACACAGAAGCAAAAGCATATTAACATGTTTCATCTCTTAAATACAGTGCTCAGCATAATTGAGTACAGCCCATTTTGAAAATGAATATTTTGATCAATTTGAGGAAATTAAAAACTACAAACAGATTTCAGGGCAACTTTAATTTTAAATACAATATATTATGATGGGTGTTCCTAGACAAAAATGAGAGTGATGAGGCAGTAACCATATATAAAAATATTGCAGATGTTTTTCATAGCCTAGTTTTTGAACATTGAATAAACTTTTTATTATTGTTTTTTTAATCATTCAAACATAATGACTTAAATAACCAATAAACATTTACAAAACAATTGACGATCAAAATACAATAAAAACAATAAACAAGAAAGTAAAATAATAATAGAAAATCATTTTAACTCTTTATAGCAAGTAAGCAACTTTAACCAGTGCTTAACTTCAACACAAATGTACAATATACATTTCTTTTGTTTTCCAATGCAGTGTTTAATATTATTAATGCAGAAAAATAATGGAATAAATGTCATCAGCTCTCAAAATATTGATTTAGTAACGATTGAGCGGTTTGAGTGAACAGGGAATAAGAGCGCATGTGGAGATAAAACAACGCAGTGCACTACAGTAGATCAAACAGTGCACTTCCTCCTGGATAGAGACAGGCAGCTTAAAACCACAGTGTCATTTGATGAGCTGTATAGGCTTAACTCAAAACAGTTTCAAATTGAAATTTTTGTCATGAAGCAGTTCATCAGAATTCTTTTTTTTTTTTTTCGGTCTGTCACGGAGCCAGGCTTGATGTGAAGCTGTAAGGATGAGCTGACAGCTCAAGCAGGTTCTTTCCTACAGACATTCTGACAGTATCAAATTTAAATCTGTCTTTCTAGGATTTGTACTGTTTGCTACAAGCACAAATGTCAGTAAATTATTATTGTTGAGTGTAAACTGCAGTTCCAGACTGCAAAGTTCCACATTACTTCACATTATAATGTAATATTCCATCAACTACAGTAACAAAAGGCACTTACATGATCATCTACATCAGGGCTGTTAAATTGACGGCCCACAGGCCAAACTCAGCCCCCGGGGCATTTTGTTCCAACCCTACAAATAGTATGACCAAGTCATCAAAAATAAATAATTTCAGTTGAAAAATGGTCACTAGTTTTGAAGTGATGTGTGTTTGTTCAATACAGCATGAGTTGACATGTCACTTGTATTGTTTTGAATCGGAAAAGATGTAATGGTCAATATGTCGAATAAACAACACTTTTCTGTGGTCAACAAGCAAACTGGAATCTCAGCGAATAATTGCATCACAGACATAAGAAATACATTAATATAAAGCTTGAAATCTGTACTTTTAAATGAACCAAGTGTACTTAAAAACAAAAGTTTTTTGGTTTTGTAATCTGTATGAAACGAAAGCAAGGTACAGTCTGTCCTGTCAAACGCACATCACATGACAGCAACTACTCAAATGCCCACAAACTTTCTGGAGGAAATTCACCATCAAGACTAAATTGTAAATTACTTCAGAGGAGCAGCACAATCAGACGATCATTATTCAGCGGATGATCATGTGTAACGGCCTTAAAGAGATTGGTGTTGTGATTTCTTTTCTTTTGAGTGCGCATGCGCATTAGCTCATGCTAGAAACTAAACTTATTAGACAGCTGTTGTTTAATTTTATTGGTGGTTCGAAATATGTAATGTAATCATAAGCTTAGCAAACAGTTTTGGAGAATTTAATGTTTTCCTATTTAGACAGAATGTCCCACAATACTGCACGAGATGCATTTCAAAGATGGCCGCCAAGTAAAATAACTTGCCTTAAAGAGACTTTGAGGTGTGTGAGTCACGTGACATTAAGCGAGTGGTGCGAGCAGCCAGGTGGTGAAACACGAAGACCGACAGCAACAGGACGATGATAGATGCTAACTTTTGGGTAATTTCTTCAGTTTGTTTCTTTTTTCGTTTTTTTTTTCCATAAAAAATGTTGTGAAAATACTTAGTGTAATTATATTATCCCTACTGTTGAGTTGGATAATGTCTCTTTCAATTTTGAAAAAAAGAAACAACAACAAAAAACTGGCATTAATGTTAGCATTATTATGATGGACTTTTTCAGTAGCAAACTTGAGTTTGTGACTTACACTTTAAAAAAAAAAAAAGCTCCTCATGGTGCCACCATTCTCACTTGTGTGTCACTCACCTCACACACCTTATTCTTGCACAGGAAAATTCCACTCCACAGGTTTGGTGCTGTTACATCATGTTACATGTTACAGCAGGAAAAGGCACAGCCAAATGCATAAAAATTTTGGGGGCAGAACAACTCGAGTAGAGAATATAATTTAACCCTATGGCCAGGGTAATGTTGACAGCGTGAATTTTTAAAGTTATTTCAATTATTGGTGGGGACATTTCAGTAGTCGGTAGATATTGGTAGAAACCTGTCCCCTCTGTCCAAATCACGCCCCTGCATCTGTCTGTTCAAAGCCCTTATGTTTACAGTGCAATGAGTATATATTTTGTTATGTGAGCTTAAGTATCAGTAAAGGACTTTCTAAATAATTGTAGATTTTGTTATGCTGCCTTCGAAATAAAAAACTTGAATATGTAAATAAATGTTTAAAAAGTCTATTGTACAATGCACTGATGTTATTTAGTTTCAACATACAACCAATTAGCGTTTTAATGTAAAAAAAAAAAAAAAAAAAAAAAAGCCAACGTAGGTGTCTTAAAGAGCAAAAATACAACATATGGCTTTTATACTGCTGTTGTGTCATCACTCAAATTGCAAGTCATGTCTCTCCGGCCCCTCATTTAGGATGTTTTTCATGAACCTCCTGCCCCATAACAATCTCATTGAATAGTCCTCATTCACATGGAGGTGACATCATTCTGAAGTCCAACAGCACAAAATGTTTTAGCAGTAGATTTGATTTATTCTAAAAGTTAGTTTATCTCTTTAAAACATTTTGCCCTGTTTTATAAAATTACTCAAATGTTTAATATCAAAGCTATATATAAATTTATCCAAATATTCTTTAAGTAAACTAACTCACAACTCACCATTTTCCAACATGCATCCAGTTAACTTGTCATTGTGTAAATAGCCATGTTATGATTATAACTTTAATATGAATCCCCTGAGCTTGAGCAGAGAATCATTCTTATTTCATATCTTCTGTCTAGTATGGCATTCTGTTAAAAATGCAATACGAGGTTTGATGCTAACCACCCATGTAAATAAATCTTCTTTCATAAATTTGTAATATACTTAATTTATATTTAATGAATTTTAGATTTGGTTGTTAAAATCCAATACAGACATCAGAGCATTTCCTTCTAAAAATCTCCTCATAAAACCCCACACTCTCATGCATTTATCTTCTCTAATAATGATCTTCTCAGACTTCTTCCTTTCGAGTTAATCAAATAAATGAATTATTTATTAGGATTCAAACCCAGGACAGAGATTTGTTTTAAAAATGCATATCTAGCACTTTATTACCAGACTTTGAACATGCAGGGGTTTAATACAACAATGCTTCTCTACAAATCACTGGAAAGATAAAACATCCTTTATACCATCCATTATTGCTTATATTAGTCGTACCAATGTTTTCATATGATAATGCAACCAGCAAATGGCAGGCATGAAATATGATTTGTTTTTAGAGCTGCGGCAATATGGCTGTGCAGCATTATGTTGCTTGAAAATTGTTCATATGGAGAGCACTTCAGAACAGTTAACACAAACCCTCTCCTCTGCTGTTTGGTGACAGCTGCTAAAAATAGGCTGTTAAAATCTCACTGTAGTCAAGGACACTCTGCTGATTTACATACAGTAAAAGCACAACTTTAGACATGTCACTGACAGGGGTGATTTCATGAAGAATTCCTGGCTCACACCTTCGTTTACCGGTGATAGACTTTCCTGTAAGAAGAAGATACGTTTTAGAAAGAACACGCTGTGTGTTCCAACACACAAACTTTTAAAGCGCAGCGTATCTTCCAAACCCCTAGTAAAGTCTCCCGGAATGGAATATTTTGACACGTTTAGGAAAGCTGCATGTGAAAATCGTGGCTTTTTCCTGAGGTATATTGCTCTGCAGCACGTCTGAAGTGAGAAGAACCTTGTAATGAGATTCAGTGAGATTTTCACCAGCTGTTCGTCATTAAGGATTCTTTCTCATATGCATCAACACCACATGAAGCAACACTCGCTTCGGCTACACACGTAAGCATCACGCATTAACGTGCCTTTATCCATCCGCTAATTAAAAGCCTTTTCTGACAGACAGTAGTGTGCTGTCTGCTTCTGGATTGTTTTGGTCTGCTTCTGTTTACTTTGATGAATTGTTAAAGGGTTAGTTCACCCCAAATCAAAATGTCTGGAGTACTCATTTATTTAACCTCATGTCATTTGAAATCTGTAAAAAGATAAGTTCAGACTAGACAAAGTTTTTCTCTAATATGAGGTCCATATGGTGTCTGATTAGTCTATGCATTTTTGAGTCCTACATTGTCATATCATGGACAAGAAACTTATCAGACCAATTTTTCATTTATAAAACCAACGGTACCAAAAGCATGTTTGTTGTATAGAGTAACTAACTCTATATTAGCGAACATTTCAGGAAACAGCTGTTAAAACAATTGTGACCCTGGACCACAACAATTCTTTTGTTGCACTGGTCTATTTTTGGCAGTTAGACACATTAGCTCAGTTTTAAGGACTACCTGCCTAAATTTAAAATCTACATTTTTGTTTTTTATTTTATGCCAACAAATAATAATAAAGAATATTAAGTAAAGATAATCAAGATATCCTGTAAATGTCCTACTGTATATATAATAATATATTTTAAAAATATATTTATTGGTAGCTAATATGCATTAAGAGCTTAATTTACCCAACTTTGAAGGTAGTATTTAGATATTTTGAACCATCATATTCCATATCTTCAATAAGTTGTATTTGAACATTCAATGTTTTGTCAGAGCGACACAGTGAGTAGTACTGTCACCTCACAGGCATTTCTGTGTTGAGTTTGCATGTTCTCCCTGTGTTTGTGTGGGTTTCCTCTGGCTGCTTCAGTTTTCCCCACAAGTCCAAAGACATGCACTATAGGTGAATTGTGGAAGCTAAATTATCCATAGTGTATTTGTGTGAATGAGTGTATAGGGGTTTCCCTGTGATGGGTTGCAGCTGGAAGGGCATCTTCTGTGCAAAAGATATGCTGGATAAGTTGACAGTTTATTCCGCTGTGGCAACCCCTGATTAATAAAGAAACTAAGCTATAAAGAAAATAAATGAATGTTTTGTCAGAATGGTTCCGATATACTTTCAATTTTAGTACCTTCATATATCGAATTGCATCTTATAAATACAAACATAACATCCTTAATTCTAAAATAAATAAAATAGGTTTCAGTAATCCCTGATAATTGATTTGATTTAAACTGTTATCCCTTTTTGTGACTGTGTGTGTTCATTTTTTCGTTTGTTTGTTTTTGTCTGGCTCTGAGTTTGCATACCCATCCAGTTAAAAATTTATATACCTATTGGCCAGCAGCAATGTTTAAGCATGATCCTTTAAAATATGTCTAAAAACAAAAAAACTATGCCATGAAAACCCCTCTGTCAGCATGTTTCAATCTCAAGCTCATTCTGTAGTCCCCTGCAGGCCAGTCAAGATCAAGAGCCAAATTCAGAAGAGCCCATGGCTTAGTTTATCATTCTCGTTTTATCATGATCTTACATGTGAAGAACATTTTAATCATGTAAAGAAGATTTCCACTTTCATGATAGTTGTTTTCTTGCGATCTTCACATAAACAACCAACTTATTATCCAACAGGAGCACTAATTAATTGTGATAACATTAGTCACGGTAGCACCACATTTTGTTTTTATAAAGAATTAACATAAAAATGTGAGGGACAAAAGTACAGTGCGTTCTATTA
The DNA here is from genome assembly GCF_052040795.2 of Danio rerio. Taxonomy (NCBI): domain Eukaryota; kingdom Metazoa; phylum Chordata; class Actinopteri; order Cypriniformes; family Danionidae; genus Danio; species Danio rerio. The sequence continues at coordinate 25,828,060 of NC_141033.1, forward strand.
ATTGCATTGTTTATTTGTTCAGCTCATGAAACATCTGTCTAGAAAAAAAAAAAAAGTTTTGAAAAAACAGCAGGACTCAGTTCCTGAAAGACAGCAACTCCTTTAACCCTAATTAAACACACCTGATCAAACTAATTGGGTCCTCCAGGCTTGTTTGAAACCTACAGTAGGTAAGTCTGCTGAAGCAGGGTTGAAGCTAAACTCTCAGTGCCCTCCAGGAACTGAGTTTGACACTCCTGCTGTACAGTAAGTCTGTCCCTCACAGCCTCTTTTTCATCTGTGTTAAATTCAATTTGGCATCTAAACTGTCTAAGGTCTATACAGTGATTGACATGTTTTTGTAGAAAAGCCCACAAGTTACCATCATCCTGAATCCCTCAACAAAAACACAATGAGATCAAAATAGTTTCTATTTTCTTTTGGATGGTTGCTGGAAATGAGATCTGTTATCAGCATACATAAGTGAAAAGATAAACTGAAGCGTTAAAAAACAATGATAAAGTCATTACAACTTAAAACAGTGAATACTCTTTTTTCTTCGTAGTCTCTTTATTCATCAGGGGTCACCAGAGCAGAGAGAACTGCCAAGTTACCCAGCATATGTTTTACACATTGGATGCCCTTCAAGCTGCAACCCAGTACTGGGAAACACCTATACAACAGTAAATAAGGACCTGTTTTATATTACGTTTAGTTTTTGAGTCTTTCCAGATAAATTTTATAGAGATTAATAAACATCATTATGAACCATGACTATTTATACTCCTTTTCACTCATAAAAACAAAAGTTTTGTTCACAGTAATGCCAAAGAGTTTTTATTTACCCCCAAACATTCAGTAGTTTTAAAAGAAACTTTTCGTATTCTCTTTAACACAAATGTTCTTTATTCACATCAATAACATCAGCTTTTTACATTCGTGAAACCTTTTCATTCCACAAAGTCTTCTTTTTAGTGGAAAGGTGCTTTAGATAAAATATTCTTCACACTGTGAAGAAAAACAAATGGTTCTCTCAAGAGCCATATTTTTGTTTCAACCTAATATAGGTCATATATGCACAAACCAAACCAAAAGTTCACATTTTATATGGTTATTCCTGGCACCTTTGTGTTTCATTCATTTTTTAAGAATAATGCAAAAATATTTTAATAATTAATTTAAAGTGTTTTTTAATGTAAAATTGGCAAAATGTTTAAAAAATGTAGAGAGGGCAGAGCATTTAAAAAAAAAAAAAATCCAATTTCATGTTCTTATTACAGCTCTGGCAGTAAGAGAGGTTAAGTTCAAGCACATCAAATGAAAAGCAAATGAGAAGCGTCTTGCAGGTGAAACATGATACTACAGATAGCTCTTGATTGGTGAAGATTTGATAAGAAGTTAAAATATGAGGTGACATGAAAACAATATTTGATCCATTTAAACAAAAGTGAAAAACTGTACGCTTTTCATGTATATATCATGTTTATATCTTCTAAACGTGAATCTTGTTTGTTTCATTTCAAATCCATTGTGTGGGTGTAAAGAGTCAAAAATGTTACAATTGTGCAAATATTTATGGATCTTACAGTAAATACACTATTTCCGTTTCTCTAAAGGTCATTAATGATGCCCAGTGGTTAAGTGTGCCGACATATGGCACCATGGTGCTCATGGCGACCAGAGTTTGATACCCGGTTCAAGGTCCTTTGCTAACCGTACCCCTCTCTCTGCTCCCAAAACTTTCCTGTCTGCAACCTTTACTGTCCTTTCCAAATTAAGGGTGACACCGTGGCGCAGTAGGTAGTGCTGTCGCAACACTGCAAGAAGGTTGCTGGTTCGAGCCTCAGCTGGTTCAGTTGGCGTTTCTGTGTGTAGTTTGCATATTCAACCCTGCGCGTAGGTTTCCTCTGGGTGCCTGGTTTCCCTCACAGTCCAAAGACATGTGTTACAGGTAAATTGGGTAGGCTCAATTGTCCGTAGTGTATGAGTGTGAATGGGCGTGTGTGTGTGTGGATGTTTCCCAGAGATGGGTTGCAGCTGGAAGGCCGAAAATGAAAGAATGAATGAATGAATTAATGAATTAATGAATTAATTTTTGTTAGTAAGGAAGAAATATGGTACATTTATAAGGAATGTTTTTGTCCTTTAAGAAACCAAAAATGGTTCCTCCTATAGCATTGCTCTGTAAACAATTTATTTTATCCACAAATTTATTATAGGTGTGTGAAAACTGTTTAAAAAATGTCCCTTTGTCTTCAACAAGAAATATAAAAGGGTTTTAAACATCACCACTTCATGTTAACAATGACAGAGGCTCTCCTTTCAGAGTCAAGATATGTGGTACAATAGACTGAAGCCAGCAGAGACATATTTCAGAGAGAGAAATATCATGATTAAAGTGAGATTTGGGTGCGTGTGCCCTTCAGCGAGCCATGCTCTCACCAAAACCACTGTTGCAATGACAGTAACTGCAGAGCTGCTCTATTTCAACATTGTCACTGTGAAAAGTGTGTTGCACAATAACTGTTTTTGATCCTAATTCCCCCGGACTGCTGTGTCAAAACAAAGAGGATAAATGAATTCATGAGATATATGCAGAAGGGATAAAAAAATAGAGATTTTTATGGGCTCTTCATAATGAAGGTCATGTGCTTTTTTCCTCTGCAGCACAGTGTCACACACTTGAGTACTCGCTGGAGGCATCAAAATGCATGACAGCATGATGTATATTCCCCATGTCACAGCGCAGAGAGTTCATGATCCATCACAGTCATGTGTCCTCTGATACACCAGCCTGTGCTTATTCTTTGCCAGGTGGCGTTGTTGGATTCCGGCGCTAAATCAATTTAGATTATTGTTTACTAGACAATCAAGGATCAAACTAAATTAAGAGAAAATCTAAAGAGAAACTTTTCATCTTAAAGGGGAGTCTTTTTTTTTCTTTGGTGGAACATTAAAGTTTTTTGTTCATTATTTTAGTGTGTAGTTTTTACAGTCTATGGTTGATGTGCTTTCAACTGAAATGGAAAATTGAGTAGGGGGTGGGGCTTTCTTTTGCACATAATTCCCTCTTATTAAGGAATTATTAGGAATGAGGGGTGTGGTTAGGAACATTACTATGCAGTTGCTATAAAAGCCTTCAAGTTGACATCAACAGAAGCATCGCTACTCCAAACACAGAAGCAGAATTTACTCAGACTTTTATTGAATATTTTTGAGTAGATTAACTTGATTAATTGCACAGATTAATTGTTCATCTTAAAAATAATAATGTGCACTAGTTAAACAAACATTATAAACTTTGATGTCATGTATAAGAAATAATAAAAAAAAAAAGTCTGTAAAGCAAAAAAAATGTACTGGCAGTTTATTCACGGTATTTCATAATATACAACATCAACACAGAAAATATATCATTCATTAATTTTCCTTCGGCTTAGTCCCTTTATTAATCAGGGGTCGCCACAGCGGAATGAACCGCCAGCTATTCCAGCATATGTTTTATGGAACGGATGCCCTTCCAGCTGCAACCCATCACTGGGAAACACCCATACACTCTCATTCACACACACACACACACACACACACACACACACACACACACACACACACACACACACACACACACACACACACACACACACACACACACACACACACTATTGACAATTTAGCTTGTCCAATTCAATTATAGCACATATCTTTGGACTTGAGGGGGACACCAGAGCACCCGAAGGAAATCCACCTGAACACAGGGAGAACATGCAAACTCCACACAGAAATGCCAACTGACTCAGCCGAGGCTCGAATCAGTGTCCTTCTTGCTGTGAGATGACAATACCCAGTACGCCACCGTGCCACCAACAATATATAATTTTAAACTATTAAAAAGTTAATAAAAGTTACTTTTCCCCTAAAATTTTCAAGGTTAAAAGTTGTTGGAAGAAATTTAAAGTTTAATTTTTAACATCAGAAATCAATAGAGCAGAGAACAAGGTTCAATAATGCAGTTCACAAGGATAAATAAGCAGAAAACACTTGTGATCACAAAATATGGACATTGTATGTGTGTATATGGCTACTATCAAAACGATCCACGTGGAATTCTGTGTACATTGGCGTCTGTGTATAATCTGTGCGTAACAGTGACGTTCGGTGAGGTTTGTGGCTGGTGGGGCACTGACTCTTTCAAAGACAAAAGTCAGTTTTACAAACATATCCACCCAAAACATTGGTCAACTACTGATTGTTTTTCATATATCATATCAGCATTCTTTTTTTCTAAGTTATACAAAAAGCATATTGGGCCCAGGAAGAATGTTTAATGTATAGTGGTTCAGTATATCTCCCCAAAAACACCCAGCTGGATGCTACATAACAAGCGACACACACAGCACCCCGGCGGATTTATTAATCAGGGGTCGCCACAGCGGAATGAACCGCCAGCTATTCCAGCATATGTTTTATGGAACGGATGCCCTTCCAACTGCAACCCATCACTGGGAAACACCCATACACTCTCATTCACACACACACACACACACACACACACAAACACAAACACAAACACACACACACACACAAACAAACACAAACAGCACCATGGCGGATGTGAACACGCTCAGTCTCTTGCTCACTTGCTCTCTCTTTTTCATTAACACATACACAGGATTCACACACTGATCTTACCTTTACAGTACTTGTAAATGAAGTCTTAAAATGACTTGAATTACTTTGAAATGATCGCGTTATCTTCTGTCCTTTGAAGCAGCATGTCCATTACCTCCGGCATTGGTTGTCCATTATTTATTCACGTTTTGTTTGAAAGTCCAATTTAGATTTTTTTTTGAGCTTATAGCCACAATATTTGCAGTCAGTCAGAGCTAAGCAGAAAATAAAGAACTCCTATTGAACTTTAAAAAAAAAAATATCCTACCACTAAATAAGTGATAGACATACGTAAAATACGTTACCAATCATATGCAAAGTGAGGACTTATAATAAAAAATGTCTACAATGTATGAAAATACTTTAATAAAGCGTTTACATTGGTAGCATACACTAAGCAAAAGGGGCGAGCTCAAGCCAATGTGCAAGGGATTGCGCTGTCTGAAGTTAGGTACAGCTCAACAAAATACAGGGATTTTGATTATAAAAAGGATTGAAATCATTTGAATCATACACATAAACTGCATTTACAGCACAGATAAGTGGACAAATATTTAGTTTATCATTAGTATACATCTCATGATGGCAGGTAAGGATGATGAAAGGTGAGGCACTATATATATTTATATCAGTGCTGGTATGCTCATCTTACAAATCCCCTTTGACTACGCAAATGTGCCAAGACTCAAAGAAACTTTCCTGCATCCACAGGGTAAAGAAAATCATTGGTCAAAACAACCTCCAGTAGGTGTGGCCTCTGTAGAACTTAAAGGCTACTAACTATTCAGTTTCCAACATGGAGTCATCAATTTGGAAGATACACAGACCAGAACAACACAAGGAATAATGCAGACGGCATTAACCATGAGCTCTAGCCAGAATTAAGTCATTAGTAATGCTAAATGTTTGTGTAAACTTAATTCTGACATATCAAGTTATTATACACAACTAATAAAAACATGCATAATTAATTACTGATTAATTATTCATATTTCCCTCTCAGCTAATTTGCTACACTAAATAAACCTAAATGTCAAAAACAACCAATGCATAGTCCTTTGCATTAATTCTGTCATATTAATTATGATTTAATTACAGAACAATCCGACCCTTAACAATTTATGTAAGACTTCAAATGTGACACGCATTTTAAAATAATCCTCTTTCATGACACCAGGAATGATGAATAGAAGCAAGTAAACAGGTCATGAAAAACAAAGCCGATTTGACACACGACAGGAGTTATTACCATTGTCATTTAGGTTTACTTTGACATGTGTACGCATTCATTTAATTTGCTTAGAGACCCCAGCGCTTTAATTATGACATGAAGCAATGTGCACGCATAGAAACTTCCAAGAGCACCAATGCCAGTCGAGGCAACCACAACTAGACATTTCAGTTGCGACTAGAAAACTAAGAATGCATTATTTTGGGTAATCGAAGTTAAGCAGAAATGCATTTGTGTTTGGGGACCCAGAGGCTTTCAAAAAAGATGAAGACAAAAGCCTCATAGAGTATTGATAAATCACTTAAAGCGCTCTTCTCTTCTTCTATTTTTTTTTTACAACAGATTTATTTGAAAACCATTTCGAAAAAGCCGCTGGCGATGGTAGTCCCATGCCACAGTCCAGATATCAGCAGATTATTACTTCCTCCACCGAGCTGCTTTTGTTGATATGTGGAAATTCCCAGAAGGCAAGCACCATAAGCTGTTGAAGTCGATTATGAGCTTGCATTGACCTCACCTTATCAATGTGCCGAGGCCTGCAGCCGTGTTTGCTTGGCTTTTGTCTCTTGTGAAAACACTGCACTTCAATTTCTGCAAGGAATAGAAACGAAATCTCAGGGTTTTCCCAGACGGAGACGCTTTGACATTTTCTAACGTCTCTTCTCTCCATTTGCTCATGGACTTAAGATCTCAGAAACACATTTACTCTTATATTCTTAACACTCCATGCGTGAGCAAGAGGTCAGGGAGTTTTGTTTGTGTGATGAAACTATGTGGTTGGCCATTTGGTGAGCTGGTTGTCCTTCACGAATCTGATGAATATTTGTCACAAACTCATGTAAATAACCAGTTTCTAAGCAATGAATTCCAGTAAATGTACCCTGCTCTTCATTTCTTCAGGTTTCTTTGATTTATACTTGCAGTAGGCAGGTTTGACTGTCTAATATTAGATTATCACTCGCACACACACACACACACACACACACACACACACACACACACACACACACACACACACACACACACACGTTTGTTTTTGTGAAAAGTGGGGACATTACATAGGTTTCCATTCATTTTATACTGTCCAAACCGTATATTATATTGCACTCACCCGACGCCACCCCTAAACCCAACCATCACAGGAGACTGTGTGCATCTTTACTCTCTGATTAAACTCATTCTGTAGGATTTATAAGCATTTTGAGAAATGAGGACGTCACCAATGTCCTCATAATTCACCTCTTTTTTGTAATACCTGTGTCATACCCATGTCATTATACAGATTTGTGTCCTGATATGTCACAAAAACACGTACACACACACACACACACACACACACACACACACACACACACACACACACACACACACACACACACACACACACATATATAACTATATATATAACTAACATGAAAATGCATTTCAACCGGTTTCCTTTATTTCAATTGAATGGATAGAATTTATGCTAAAATCTCTGCCACATGCTCTAATTGCTTACTATTTAAAACTTTAAGTAGCTTTTTAAAAATTATTTTCAGTAATCCTTTAAAAATATAATAAATAAAATAATTATAATAATTTAAAGTAAATACACTTCATATACTTACACAGTGGGGAAAATAAGTATTCAACACATCACCATTTTTCTCAGAGAACATATTTCTAAATGTGCTGTTGACGTGAAATTTTCACCAGATGTTGCTAACAACAATAAAAATCATATAAGAAAAGAAAACAGATTTTATTCACTTGCAAATTAAGCTATGTGCAAATTGTCAAGAGCAATTTGTTTCATTTTACATTTAGAGCGACTTTCTTTATTGTAGTAGTCTAGGCCTATTCAAGTTTCTTAGTCAGCGTAATGAATAACTGGCTGTTTTGAGCAGGTTTGAGCTACCAGAACTGTTTCTACGACAACAACTACGACAAATTTTTGAAGAACGAAATGATCCTGGAGCGTGTCAAATTGTCAATAAACAAATCCAGCTAGAGGCAGCACGGTGGCGCAGTGGGTAAGTGCTCTCACCTTACAGCAAGAAGTTTGCTGTTTCGAGCCTCAGCTGGGTCAGTTGGCATTTCTGTGAGGAGTTTGCATGTTCTCCCCGAGTTCAAGTAGGTTTTCTTCCAGGAGCTCCAGTTTCCCCCACAAGTCCAAAGACATATGCTATAAGTGAATTGGGTAAGCTAAACTGTCCGTAGTGTATGTGTGTGAATGGAAGTGAATGGGTGTTTCCCAGTGGGTTACAGTAGGAAGGGCATCTGCTGCGTAAAACATATGCTGGATAAGTTGGCGGTTCATTCCGTTGTGGCGACCTCAGATTGAAAAAGGGTTGGTGAACTAATAAAGATTAATAAACTAAGCTAAAAAGAAAATGAATAAATGAATACAGGATCCAGCTAATTGAGTAATCGACGCACGAAGAATGGACCCAAGAGTAAACATTTCAGCAAGACAACAATCCATGCACAGCCAAAAAAAACTCTCAGAGAGAAAAAAAAATCAAGCTGTAGAGTGGCCCAGCCAATCACTTGACTTGAATCTAATAGAAAGTGCAAATTAAAGATCAGTTTGGATAGACGAACTATCCTAAAAAAAAAAAAAAAAAAAGTCATTTCATTTCATTACACATAATTTAATCTGTAAACTAATTGGATTTGTTTTATTTTCAAATATGTATTTCTTTGGTTGTTATCAACCTCTGGTAAAATTTTCAACAAATCCTTTAGAAAGGAAGATGTTCTCTGAATAAAATGGTGACAGTACTTATTTCCCTCACTGTACAAATAGGGTTATTTGCAGCAATACCTAAAATAACCTTTTGGGTTTCTGTAGAAACAGTATTTTATTAGTTAAGTATGCCCTTTTTCTGTGAGGTGTGAAGAATATTTTAATAATCTGAAGAACATTTCACCACTATAAAGAACCTTCTGTGGAATATAAAGTTTCAATGAATGTTAAAGAGCACCAATTATGCCCTTTTTACAAGATGTAAAATAACTCTTAAGTGCCAGCAAAATGTGTCAGCTCAAATACCTGTTGTATCTTTTATTATACCCTGTTGAAAATGTCAATGTTAGGGTACACACATTTGAGTCCAAACAGCCTCCAAAAGTTGATCTTGCATGCAAGGTGCCTTTTTTCTTTTCTTTTATGTTGCAGTGATGAAATTAAAAAAAGAAATTTCTGGTTTCCCCTAAGACACTATTAGAGATGTTTTTTCTTAGTGTGATGAACAGTTTAATGTTCTGTAGAACATTTTTACACCAACAGTTATGTGCAAATGCATTTCAATTGTAAATTTTTACACGTTAAAGAAAGCATGATAATCCAGCAACATTTCTCCAAATGTGCAAGTCTTTAGACTAAAATCCCAGAGGAATGCTGTTTAGTGAAGCGCTTTCATGACTACCTTACAGAAGTTTTTGGATGTAGCAGAGTACAACTCCAGACAAAAAATGAATTAATTACACTCAATAATATTTTTTATTGTAAAACAGGTGGTCAAACTGTACAATAAGGTTTCCTTAGTTAATGTTAATTTATTTACTAAGATGAACTAATAATGAAAGCTACTTGAGCAGAATTTATTAATCATAGAATTTAATAAATCATCACTTTATTAAAATCCAAATCCCTGCTTGCAAGCATTATTTAGAGCACTGTGAGTTAACATGAACAATGAACAACTTGATTTCCAATAACTAAGGTTAACAAAGATAAATTAATACAGTAATAGATGTATTGTTTATTGTTTGTTTATAATAGTAAATACATTTACTAGCAATATAAAGTGTTACTAATCAGGTCAAAACACAGAGACTTACATCTTTTCAATGATGTATATTCATTTTGGTGCTAGATAGAATCCCTTTCATTAGGTTCCATTATACTTATTGTCCTTATATCATTGATGTATAATTAACTGTTTATAACATTGATGTCATAATATAACATTGTATTAATATATATATATATTTTTGGTGGCACGGTGGCTCAGTGGTTAGCACTGTTGCCTCACAGCAAGAAGGTTGCTGGTTCGAGTCCAGACTGGGCCAGTTGACATTTCTGTGTGGATTTTGCATGTTCTCCCTGTGTTCGCGTGGGTTTCCTCCGGGTACAAAGACATGCGGTTTAGGTGAATTGAATAAACTAAATGGGCCGTTAGTGTATGAGTGTGTGTGTAAATGTAAGACTGTATGGGTGTTTCCCAGTACTTGGTTGCAGCTGGAAGGGCATTCGCTGTGTAAAACATATACTGGATATTTTGGTGTTTCATTCCGATGTGGCGACCCCTGATGAATAAAGGGCCATAGAAAAAATAAGCCATAGAAAAAGGAATGAATAATAGTTTGTTTTCATTAAAATTAGCATATTAATGTCAAGTATGTATATAATTATATTGTTTTACCCCATTGTCTGTTGTTATTTTTTTTTTTAAATATTGTAATCTCCATCAGGATAAAAAATACAGAAAGATTAGAATGCGATAGTTCCCTCATAAAACTCAACAAACCCAACAACCTTTATATTTAAGAGTGTATGAGAACTGTGCTCTTGGTGTCCTTATTCCTGTAGAATAATTTTTAGCATACCTGTTATGTTCATCTTTAAATAAATGGCTCAAAGCACACCAGCAAGGAGGAACAATTAGCTCCTTTGGGGGCTCAATTTTTGAAAGAACTCAAGAGTTGTATGAGACCTGGCCAAGGGAATAATCGACTCATTTTGAACAGAGTGAATGGAACTCAATTGACCGGTAATTTTTTCTGCTTGAACTATCTACTTGACATTACCAATATTATTCTTCTAGCAAAGTCAAGAGGACAATTACTGTCATGAGAGAAACAGGGCCCTGTTCTACAAACTGCTGGTGAGGACTTTTACCGACCCAAGCTCATTCTTAAAACGTAGCCCCGCGGACGTTTCTGGAGACCACGATTTACGTGGCCGGAGGTACATATGGCCGCTGTTGGTTTTTTTCGAGCGAACACTACGGGGCAGTGTGGTGTGATTCCGCTCCTTTTCTTTGCGCTCGCCGGCTCTGACAGCTCACTCACCTTGGTGTGGAGGGCTTTCCTGCCGCAACCAGTTTGTCTACTTAGCTCGTAGTGTTACGTCGGCGGAGCAGAGGCCCCGAGGAGGAGGAGCCGGCCGCGGTGACAACCGGGTTCGAGTCCGGGGAAGAGCGGTTCCATAAATCAGGTAAGATGAAAAACAGATTCCAAAAAATAAAAGCGAACGAGTTCGTGACGGGGCGAGAATGTGGCGAAATCTGAAAACGCGGTCAAAATCGGACAAGGGCTTTTTTTTTTCTGGACGGCTTTTGTAAATCGTCGCTTGGGTTTAGGGAAGGAAGAGGAGGAGGGGGGCTGGTTGGCCGATCGGCCAATTGGCCAGCCGCCCAGTCAATCATTCAGTCATTCAGTCTGTAAGTCGGACAGACGGTCGGTCAACAGCGGCCTCCGGCGGCTTTTGCGCAGTACAGCGTGGGCGAGAACGGAGCGTGCTCCCGTGAGGCGTTCGAGATGTGAAAAAGCGGGGCACAGCAACCTCTTGGGGATTCGCGAAAACAAAAACTGCACAAATTCAAACCTCCTAGGACGTATTTTGCGGCCTTCAGGAACGTCCGCTGGGCTACAATGAGCCTTGGTTAACTTTTACATAAAAATGATATTAAAAAAAAACATTTAAAAAGTGAGCAGAAATTAAACATACAGTATTTTATGCAAATGGAACAATTAAATCAAAGACAATTGATAACTGCAGAAAAAAATAGAAGTCAAGCTATTATATGTCTAAAAAATAATGACACAAGTTTTTTCTTAGCTGTTATACATTTTCGTCAGCCCAATATAAAGTGTTACCCAGGAGGATGAGCTTTTCTTTCACTAGCCAAGTTGCTCATTATAATTCTCCATACCAGCACCACTGAAGTCCTTGTGTCGACACAGAACACATGTCAGGACTGATAAAGGCCATTTCCCAGAGAACGTGGGCACGAGATCCAGAGAGAAGAGATGTTCACTTCTGCATACCACACTACAGCTGGTGCACAGGGACACTTCCTGCTCAATTAACACACAAATGACTCCACGTTCATTCAGCAGCAGAATACGGATGTCAGTCCAGTATCTTTGTTATTAATGCAGTAGTGTTAATGCAATAGAGTTCCAACTGCATTCACTAATCAAAATTTACACTTATTTTCGGCATTGTATTTTCATCAAAGGCCTGCTCTGTGAAAAGAAAAGAACTAGATGACTAGTTGTTTGTCACAACACAAAGTGTAAAAGAGCCAGTCTGCACAACACATACAGGACCAACAATGTTATAAATATTAGTGACTAATTAGTCATTAGAATAACATTTAAATGTATTTTATAATTACTAGGGGGAAAATGTAATTACTTGACTAATACATAAAACCCTAAATCATAAAGCATATGCAATAAAATTAACAGACCTTTTAACTTTATTGAAAAGTGACACTTGAGAAAAGAGACAAATATGCATCAAAACATTGAAATGTTCCAAAATAATGACACAATATTTCATACATACCATACATGGTCGTTAATTCACACTCCTTTTTAAGCATGTGCAGTCTGTAAATGGCTCATTTTGAAAATGTAGCTAAACTACATTTATTTATAGAGATCATGAATTATGTAGCCTTATGTACATACTGTATGGTTGCATTTCTTCTTTAAAATGAATGCTATGCAGCAGTATGACGCTATTACTTTTCGTGCTTACCAGCTGACCACTTACCTCCATAAGGACAGCTTTCCCGTTGTTACCAGTTTGTATAGTTAACTCGCCATGTACGTCGTTGGACTGATGCAAAGGAGTTGGCCATGACAATGGGAGTTTGAGTCTGCGAAGAACGGTTTCAGAAAATGGGTAAGACAAAAACAGAAGCCAAAAAATAAAATAACAAATAGTAAAGTAAATAACAGGGTGAGAATGTGGTAAAATTGGAAAACAAAGTAAAAAACAGATAAAGGCTTTTCTATTTCGGCTTTGCTTTTTAAAACTGTAAAGTTTAAAGCTGGGTTTAGGAAAGTGGGTAAGCTGGTCAGTTGGTGCTTTTGAAAACCCTATCGGTTGGGTTTATGAAAAAAGGAGGGTGGGTCAGTTGATCTGTCAGTCAGTCAGTCAGTCAGTCAGTTGATTGCGGCCTATGGTGGAATCATGTGCGAATGGCACTCGCGAGAAATTTGAGATCTCAAAAAGCAGCCTCTGTGGCTGAAAAAATTAACATACCCCCAGGGGCGTATTTGACACTCCAGAAATTAATATATTTTTCAGAATGAGCCTGGGTTGGCAATCTCTAATTCTCTGAATTTATACAACGTATTATCAACTAATTTCTGACTCAATTGTTTATTTTTACTGTAAGTGTGTAGCCTTGATAGTTATTCTGTTCAATTAAATTATTCTGAAATCATTTTTGTATTAAAAAAATAAACTACAATTAATTCTCTTCTCTGAACGGATTTATACAGAACTGCTGAAATGATTTACAGTATTAAAGGCTTAGATTTTGTAATTTTGTAACTAATTACAGTCAACACTGATTATCAACATATTCAAGGTCTGCATTTATTTTACAAAGGGTGAATATATTGTTTCTTTTTTGTGCTATTATATGTGCTACAAAAAGAAACAAAAGGAATGCAGTCCCTCTGTATAAAACCAGGGCTGTAAATAGTATCAGGTTACTGAAACTAAGTGGAAACTTTACTCAATTAAATGTACAAAAATTATGGCAAAAATATAAGTACAAAAATTGACAAACACCTCAACTGTCAATTAACAATTTTTTTACAAGAACGGAAATAAAGTATACCTGGGTCTTGAACATGAGGCATAATCATGCATAGTGAATGCAATCAGAGTCTTGCAAATGAATGTCTTGCAATCAGTTTCTCCTCAAAAGTCTGTTTGCAATCCTTCAAGGGATGGACAGACAGTACTTTATGTGCTCTTGTAATTCACTTTGCATAACATCATAATTTACAGCAGGTATTACAGTTTCTATGATGTGTTTTGCACATTTGTGATGCCGTATGAGGAATGCACATGCATAAATGTTCAGTGTAATCAAGTAAGAATGAAACCAGACCAGTGCATCAGGAACATGTGTACTCAAACTGCAGCAAACAAGCCCAATGTAAAACAAGCTTACTTTACAGCTTCATCGTGGACACTTTACAGCGTCTCTGAGATCTTTAAAAAGTCTAATGATACAAAATGTTCCTTGACAGGATTTAATGTGGAAAAGATTTATTCAGTGTACGTATTCATATTTCAAACCATACACAAGACCGTCTGTTCAAGTTCCCATGGTAACAAGAAAAGGATAATGGAGGAAAACAACTCCGCTATGGCTTCTGATATTTTAAATTATAGACAAGAACGAAGCAATTGAGTTTCTTAATGTCACAATTGTCATTCCTACATGCCAGTTATATAGATGAGCTCATTTCAATCAACAGACAGTTCAGTTACATAAAGCACTGAGGTCATTTAGGACCGACACTAGCAGGTGCTTTAGCATTAGTCCTCAGACTGACAGCATGAGGTGAACGCTATACATCAAGACTAATATAGTCCGCAACTTAATTAGCTAGTCTGTCAATCAAACTCTTAAAAAGTATATTGAATCTGTCAATCGAGTTCTGGTAGAAGTTTCATTGTAGTGGACATTTTTTTTTTTGCACAGATTGAATCAGTCATGAGTGGCTGATATTAATTGTCCAGTTTAATTTTTTTATGGTAGTGTATTCTTTTTTTTTATTTTGTTATTTAGAAGAGGTACACTTCTGTGAGACGAGGGCGCCAAATCCAAATGGCATTATTTATCTTGTTAATTGGAATACTGGCACTCTTGCGCAGTGTCTGTAATGCTGCTTTAATTGGTTGCTGTAAAGGTCATGAAGGTGATGTTCTCCATCTGTAATGTTAGCAATGCAATTTTCAAATCAACAGCATTTGCTGTTCATAACGATCAGCCTTCTCAAGTTTGAACAGTATTTGTCATCCTCACAATGTCAGTGTAAAATGGCAAGCTTGTACTGTACATTTGATATTTAAACATAAATATTCATTAAAAAAGGCATTTACCATGAAAGCAAAGAGGTACAAATTTTATTATAATGTTGATCATTTGATGTCTGCTAATTTAATTGTGTGCTGTCTACTTTATTTTTATAATATGTCCTTAATTTCCCAAGACTACTGAAAAAGGAAAGTGGGTTTTTAGATCTCGGTATGCTTTTTATTTGGTTGGAGTTACAGCTTGTTCACACTTGGCAGGTTTAATTTAATTATTACAGGCTCATGGTCCTATTGCTCTATTTGTGTGCTTCATTTAAATACACGTGAATGTCTTGTGTATCTTTAAAGGTTCATTGTAATCTAACTGCAGGTTTTTAGACTTTAGTTTTAGGGTTTTTGATAGTATGCTCTAAAATTCTCTCTTCTACCTATAGATCAACAATTCATGATGACTTCTTGCCAGATTTTCTTTCTATTCAAATAGTCTCTATAGGTTTAACAAGGCCTACACTATTAAAAGATGCCAAAGCACATCTTTTCCTAAATGGTGAATGGGATAAAGGGATAAATGAATATGCTTTTCATTGGGATCAATGAAGTCTGGTTTTGCTTGTATCACTTAAATCACCATGCAGTACCACACACAGTTTGCTTAATCTAAAATTAATGTGCAAATAAGTGTGTGCACTGTGCATTTGAACTTGAAAACAAGTGCTAAGTTTCAGTTAGTACAAATAAAAAAATTATTCACATTTAAATGTAAATATAAAATGTACAGGAATGTATGTATTTTGACTTTAAATATTGACTTTTTGAACTACAGTTATCTACATGTGGGGTGCTGAGAATCAGGCTGTCAGAGTAACTGAGCAGCTGAACTTAAACTGCATTGTGAGTTTCTTTTCTATAGTTTGGCTACAGATTTATAAATTAATTATATCCACTTGTTTTAATTAATTTTAATGTTTAATTTGAAAAGTGCCTCAAGTCAAGAAGATTGCTGGTTTGAGAACCAGCTTGCCCAGTCAGCATTACTGTGTGGAGTTTGTATGTTCTCCCCATGTTTGCGTGGCTTTTCTCCAGTTGCTCCAGTTTCCAACACCATCCAAAGACGTGCTGTAGGTGAATTGAATAAACTGTATTGACTGTAGTCAAAAGACTATAGAATAGACACAACATGTTAATCATTTAGTTTTAAATGGGGAAAAGTGTAATGGTCAATATGGTGAATGAAGACCCGACACTAGTACAAAAGCTAATCGTCGATTTATATAGACTAACATATCTCCAGAAAAACTCGGACCAGACGTATGCTTTTACAATGGTTTGGTGGTCAACAAACGAGCTGGAATCTCAGCAAATCACAGACATAAGAAATATATCCAAATAAAGCTTCTTGAAATCTGTCCTTTTCAATGAACCGAGTGCACTTGAAAACGTTCGAGGTTACTAAAGTAACCCTTCGTTCCCCGAGGAGGGGAACGGAAGCACTATAAGTGGATTTGATTGTAAAATCCACGCATTGGGAGGTTCGGTTCAGAAGCTACTCGTCTGAAAGAGTATTGAACGGGCCAATTAAGAATGAATTGGCAGCGCAAGCCTGCGCAGGTGAGCGGCATAAGCAATCAACTGAGTATATAAGCTCACCTGGCGCCAGCAGACGCTATCCTTTTTAAGCTGAAGAGACTTTTAACAGCTAAGGGACAGTCATTATGGCGACGGAGTATAGTGCTTCCGTTCCCCGAAGGGTTACTTTAGTAACCTCGAACGTTCCCCTTCGGGGGGAACTTCAGCACTATAAGTGGATTTGATTGTAAAATCCACGCATTGGGAGCCCATTGAAAGCGCCATAATGACTGCACCTTACCAACACCCACCATGAGAGAGCGGTCAGGCAAGCGTGACGCACCCAGATCACGAGAGGCGTGGTCCTCCAACGTGCCCTTGGCCCTAACTTATCCTACTTCAAAAGAAGTTTTACGGAATAGGTATCTTTTTTGGGAGTCGCTAGCGTCTAGATAATTCTAGGAATACACGACAGTACGTTGGGAAGCGTGCAATCCCGATAGGGAGGACGCTGCGGAGGCCATCCGTTACCCAAGGGGGGATAGATGGCAGAATTAACATATGGACTAGCCCTAAAAAGGGGGAGTACGCATAGCAAAAAAGTGGTTAGCGGGGAGGGAAGACACGGGTCCGCCCAGGGGGGGGGGACTTAACCGTGGCGGAATAAGCATATGGGATCGCCTAGTGGGGATCACGCATAGCAGGCACCTTTACCCAAAGCGCGGGCTGACCAGCGGGCAGACCTACAACGTAGTGGGCCAGCAAGTGACTCCTCCGCTTAGTCAGTGCTGGGGGCCACGGAGGAATCTGCAGGGCTCACCTGATGGGGAACTTTACTGACAGATAAAAAGGCGCACGTATCTCCGTGTTAGGGAAAATGGCGCAGCAAGCGTGTTTCAACACCCTACCGAATTGTTTCCTCAATCACCAAGGGTTACCTAATACCCTTGAGGAAACCGGCTCCACTCGCAGATTGTAAAACCTTGCAAATGTGTTGGGTGTCACCCAGCCCGCAGCTCTACAGATGTCTGTTAGAGGGGCGCCGCGTGCGCGCGCTCGAGAGGATGCGAAGCTCCGTGGGAGTGCGCAGGCGCTCTCGGGGGACGCGGCTCATCTCGGCTCTGATAGTGAAAGAAAGGCATCCACAATCTAGTGGGAACTTATTTCGGTACGGCACTTCCCTGCTGCCGACCGCTATAACAGACGAAGAGCTGCTCAGATGATCTAAACTCTGAGTGCGGCCCGGATAATACACAAAACGCGAACTGGACAATAAAGAAGGGCTGGGTCTGCCTCCTCCGAGGGCAGCGCTTGCAGGCTCACTACCTCGTATTAAAACGGAGTGGTAGGAACCTTGGGCACATATCGCGGGCGGGGTCTCAGGACGTGAGAGAAGCCAGGCCAATTACAGGCACGAGTCACTGACCGAAAAATGCCTCCGGGTCCCCGACCCTCTAATCGATATCAACGCGACCAGCAGAGCTGTCTTCAGGGACAGAAAGATACTGAGTCGAGGATCGAAGGGATCTGTTGAGAAGTATTCAACTAAGTTGCCAGTTTAAAGGTGATGATCACTGTGGTGCATCGATTAGAATGCATGAGACGGGATAATTAAATTATGTTGCTTTATTCCACAATGGTGAATAGAGATGTGGTTTCTACAAAAAAGGAATAACAATAAACAATATTAAATCAAAGTTACATTTGTAATACAACATTAAACATAGTACAGTTGGATCAAAATATAATACAGGCAAGTAGTTAGGCGCAAATGGATAATTGTATCAAGATACTGACAGCAGCATAATATGAAGTCCAAATTGCTGCTAACTGGGTGTTTGACACAAACTGGGTCACATGTTGCATAAAATATAGACAAAGGCTGCAATAATCATACATACTGACTAACATAATATAAACAGGTTGAAATCGAACGATATACACACAGCTGGTCACTTATTAACTTCAATAACGACGTGAGTATCAAATTAGCGTCAGCTAATTATTGCTGCGTCATCTCACATCACGGCGATCACAGAACATCGAATTAATGCTGATAAACAGCATAAAAACTCTTCTAACATACTCCTTAAGTTTCAGTAAACATACAGCACGTGAACATTTATGTACTCACGGTTTAAAACACGCACAAATCCACCAAACAACGCTGATTAGCAACACACAACTTCTCTGCCCGTGGCTTCACTCCGACTGCATTGTTCTCTCGTGTGCTCGCGTGCACGTCTTTGTAAGGCACATAGGATAAGTAGTCCAATAGCGACCTCTACAGGACAGGTTGGTGTAATGCTTTATAACAGCCGCCCCCAAATTTGTTGCACAAATTTGCAGTCACTCCAGCAACACTTTTCTCTAATCATCGGACACAGTGGGGAGGCGGATCAGCCTGCTAGTCGGCCTGATGTAGGATCGATCCTTCACTTGAACCTCAGCTGTTCGGATTCTTCCATCAGCTCCTGGGAATACCTTGATGACTCGTCCTATTGGCCATAGTGCTCTGGGCAGTTGAGGGTCCACTATGAGAACTACTGTATCTGGTTGTAAAGGGTTTGTGTCCGTTTGCCATTTTTCTCGAGTTTGCAAGGCAGGTAAGTAATTCTTCAAGAACTGGGACCAGAATCGGTCAGCAAGGACTTGACAGGATCTCCAGCGCCGTCGACTGAGTGCTGCTGAGTCATGGTAAAGTATTTGTGGCAAAGAAGGGTCTAGCCGCCCCATGAGAAGGAGATTTGGGGTTACTGGGTCTGGGTCAGCCACATCAGAAGAGAGGTAACCTAACGGCTTGGAATTCAAGATTCCTTCAATTTCAATCAAGATGGTGTTAAGCATCTCTTCTGTCACAGACTGAGCATTGAGTGTGGCATATAATGCTGTCTTTATGGATCTGATTTCCCTTTCCCAGGAACCTCCAAAGTGCGGAGCACTAGGGGGGTTAAATATGAACTTGATCTGATGCTCTGCCAGGAGTGTTTGAAGGGAAGGGTGCATGTCTTTGAAGGAATCACTGAGTTCTCGCTCGCCTCCTTTAAAATTAGTGCCTTGGTCAGACAGTACTTCAGCGGGCTTGCCTCTGCGAGAAATAAACCTTCTTAAAGACATCAGGAATGAATCTGTGTCGAGACTGGTTAAGACTTCGATGTGCACTGCCCTTGTCGTCAAGCATTTAAATAGGATCCCCCATCTCTTTTCATTACGGCGGCCTATTTTTACAAGAAAGGGCCCAAAGCAGTCCATTCCAGTTGAAAAGAAGGGGGGACTGTGGAGGCGCAGGCGTGCAGGAGGCAAGTCTGCCATGCGAGGAACCACTGGCTGAGCTCTCCATTTTTGACATTCCACACAGCCACGTTGCTCCTTTCGAACTGCCTCGCGGCCACGCAGTATCCAGTACTTGCGTCTTAACTCCCCAAACAGTCTTTCCGAGCCAGGGTGCTTTAGGTTACTGTCAACATGTCTGATGAGCATCTTACTCACTGGGTGCTTTGGATCTAATACAACTGGATGAGCAGTTTCTAGTTCCAACTGGTTGCATCTGCGTAGTCTGCCACCAACGCGAATGATGTTCATCTCTTCATCAAGTTCAGGTGCTAACATAGCTAGGCGACTTGATGATGGCACTGGTTTACCAGCAGTAAGAGACTGAGTCTCCTCCGGGAAACTCTCTTTCTGGGCAGCTCTGAGAATCTCTAATTCTGCCATCTGGTAGTTTTCTGCGGTAGGGCCTGGAGAGTCAGATGGGGCCGCCCCATGTAGATACTGTGCAGTTGCTTTCAACAAGTCATTAAAGCAGTGAAAATCTTTGGGGTCAGGATAACCAGGGTTAAGGGTGTTTGTAGCAATATTTAAGCAGGAAGCAGGTTTACGTAACTCTTCTGAATCTTCCTCTTTGGGGCCGACTGGGATATTAGGCCAGTATTTGGGTGAAAGCCACAGAAAGGGAGGTCCCTTGACCCATCGATTCTCACCTGTCAGTTCCAACAGAGTTTTCCCCCTTGTGATGTCATCAGCTGGGTTATTTAGAGAGTCAACATAGTGCCAGTTTGTGCTATCAGTTAGATCCTGAATTTCGGCGACTCTTGTCCCGACAAATACCTTGAACCGGCAGGAATCAGAGTGAATCCAAGTGAGGACTGTGGTTGAGTCGGTCCATAGTGTGATTCGTTCAATGTTTAGGGTCAGTTCTCTTTGTAGCAGATGTGCAAGTTGGGCGCCAGTGAGGGCGGCACACAGCTCCAGCCTTGGCACTGATAGCTGCTTTTTAGGAGCTACTCGTGATCTTGAAGTAATGAAGGCTACTTCTACTTGACCATGTGGATCTTCAGTGCGCAGGTATCCAACACACCCATAAGCCCGTTCTGACGCATCACAGAAGATATGCACTTCTCTTGTACAACTGGGGTGGTCTAGGTGAGGTTTTGTGTAACATCGGGGCAAGCTCAGTTTCTCCAGATGAGGCAGTTCACTCTCCCATGCTAACCAAGCTTCCAATATGTCATTAGGAAGTAACGGATCATCCCATTCTCTCTGTTTATTCCATAACATCTGCACAAGGATTTTGGCTCTTGTGGTGAATGGAATTATGAGTCCAATTGGGTCATATTGGCTGGCCAACACTCTATAAATGTTCCTCATAGTTGTGGGGCTTGCTTCCCTCAAGTGGGATTGGTATACTAGTGTGTCAGATTTACACCTCCAACGTAGTCCCAAGGCAGGTTCCTGCGGGTCCATTTGGCTCTGATTAAGCCATTGCTCACTATCCTGGGAGAGTATTGCTTGAGGAAGGTGTCTTATGACCTCTGGGACATTGCTTGTCCATTGCCTTAACTCAAAACCGCCACCATTGAGTAGTTCTCTCAATTTGTTAACCAATGCTTTGGCTTTTTCTGATGAAGGGAAGCTTTGGAGCCAATTGTCCACATAAAAGTGCCTCTCAACTGCGTCACGAACCTCATCCCCTTCCTGACTGTGGTCAGTAACGTGCCTTTGAAGTGCATATGTGGCACAGCATGGGGAACAGGTTGTCCCAAAGGGTAGGACCTGCCATTCATAAACGCTAGGTGGGCTTTCTTTGCTCAGGTCACGCCATAGGAACCGTAAGAGAGGTCTGTCCTCAGGGAGGAGTCGTACCTGATGGAACATTCCTCTTATGTCGCTGCTGATGGCTGTGGCATGTTCCCTGAATCTCAACAAGACACCCAATAATGAAGAGCTCAGATTGGGGCCAGGCAGCAGCAGTTCGTTCAGATTATGTCCTTGATGTGTAAAGGAACAGTTGAACACGATTCTAGCCTTCTCATTGTGGGTCACCATGTGATGTGGTATGAACCATGACTCACTAGAGGACTTCCACACGTCTTGGCTCACTCTTTCAACATATCCTAAGTTTTCAAGTTTTAGAATTTCTGCATTGTACGCTGTGGCGCGATCTGGGTCTTTGAGCAGGCGCTTCTCTGTATTGCGAAGATTGGCAAGGACAGAAGTTGGTGGGGCAAACAAGGTTGGCATAGACTGCACTCTTAGCAAGGGTGTGGCATATCTCTGTACTCCATCTACGTTCACTCTAACAGTCTTGGTCTGCAGGAGATCCATAGCTGCCTGATCCTGCCGAGATCTTGTAACTACCTTCTCATTTCTGTATGGCAAGACATCAAGCTTCCAAAGATTTTCCACATGATTATGCAGCTCGGCTGATGGCGAGAGTGTAGATGTGAACAAGCATGACTGGGATCCATTCTGTAATGGCAAGTACTTAGTAGGGCCTTGAAGTGTCCAGCCAAGTCTTGTCTTAACAGCAGCTGGTCCCCCTGGAGGTCCCAATCTTACAGGTTGAATTGGAGTTATCAGATGTGGGAAATCTGAACCGATGAGAAGGAGAGGTTTGGCACCTTTTATGTCTGGTAGAGGCAACATTCGCAGGTGTCTATATTTACACTGCAGTCGTTCAATCGGGTATGTGTGTTCTGCTAGACCTAGCTGATCAGCAGTGAAGGCCCTTATTATCTTATAGACTCTCTCAGGTTGGCTGGCGGGTGAGATAGTGAAGGAAACAGATGAGCCTTGTATCACCCGGAGGTCTTGTCGTACTGTTCTAAGGGTAAGGCTCTCAGATTGCCCTTGTAATTTTAGCTTCTGTGCTGCTTCTTGAAGGAGAATGGTTCGTTCTGATCCATCGTCTAAGACAGCGTATGTTTCCAGTGTATGACTGCCATTACGCAGGAGCACTTTACTGACTTTAAGGAGGACTTGACTGCACCCAGCTTTCCTATCAAGATACAGGATATCAGAGGAAGAGTTAACCAGTCCGCAAGTTGTTTCATCCCTGTGTTTCTCCTCCTTACACAGTTCTCCTGGTTGGGTATTTATTTCGTGAAGCGCAGTCAGATGCTTGCCTTTACAGTTACTGCATTGTGCTCTTAGACGACACTGGGCTGCTTGGTGACCTCGACCGCATCTCCAGCAACGCCGGTTGTTTATGACCCATTGCTTCTGCTGCTGTCTGGTAAGCTGAGAGAAGTTGGAACAATCATCTAGATTGTGCAGGTTATTACAGCAGTAAGGACAGTATACTCTGACCTTTTCAGGCCACTGTGAAGGGGACTTTATTGCAGAAGGTGCTTCAGTCAAGGTAGTTTGTGTAGAGCCTAATAAAACATTCATTGACTTGCTTCGTGTTTTACCATCTCTCTTTGGCTCTCTTTGCCTTTTAGCAGCCTCTCTGCCAGTCTCTATGCGGTCAAGCATATCACCACCTTCTTGGATCTGCAGCTCATACTCCAACCACTCTGAGAAGTCCATAAGGGAGGGAACTCCTTTCCTTTGGGGGTGAAAATATCGCCTAAAGTTGGCCCTAAACTCCTGTGGTAATTTGCTGCTTAGCCTGGCCACGTGTGACCCACACTGAAGTTCAACACGTCCTTCCTGCTCAAGTTGTTCAAGCATTCCGACCAGAGCTCTAACCCTCAGTGCGAATTTACGAAATCCCACAGAGTCTCCTGATCGGATAGTTGGCCCATCCATTAGCTCTGCTATTCTCCTCAGCGCCAGTTGGTGAGGTTGTCCATAGTGCTGAATGAGTGAGGCCATAGTATCTGAGTAGGGGAACAACGAGTTACTATACGAGTCAGCTATTAGGAGTGGCTCTTCAAATTTGAGATGGTCCACCAGAATTTGATATTTGAATCTCTCTGTAGCGTCAGGTGGGAGAATGTTCTCCAGGGATATCCGAAGCCTAGCAAACTCTCTGGGATCATCACAAGTGAAGTCTGGAATGGAAGGTTTGGGACCCCTATATGATCTCTCTTGTCTACGGGGTTGTAAATCAGTAAATTTATAGTCTCTTGGTGGGGGCAATGGGGGAGCTGCTGTATTACTATAGTCTGACCAAGACTCTGACTCATCTGGGTCATCGTTTGGCTGGTAATAATTTGGTGTAGATGGGGGAGATGACCGTTTTAGTTCTAGTTTATGAATTCGCTCTTTCAGCTCTTCCATAAAATCTGAGATATCTGGATTGGGCTGTTTAGGCCGTTCATGTAATGTCACAGGGGGAGGGGGTGGTGGCCATTCCTCTTCAGTTTCCTCAATAACGGACTGCTGACCAAGCCTTTTTGCTACATTGTTGGGAGTCTTTATCATGGCACTGTGAGCAGGCACTGCTACTGATTGTGAAAGAGGATGAGGTGGCAAAACAGGTGACAAAACAGCATTCTGGTTTATACGCTGCTGCATTTCTATCATGGTCGAGTGTAACTTCCTATTATCCTCCTGCAACTGTTGAATAACTTCTAGCACCGATGGGTTATAATGTGATGGTGCAGGAGTGCTCTCATAAAGGGGAACCTGACTTGAGACCAAATTCCTTTCTTCCATCCCTCCTGTGCTCCAGTTACGGGTAGTGGGATACTTTGGGAGAGGTGTCATCTCGGCAGATCTCTCCATATAACTCCCTCTGTCCATCATACTAGCAGGATGTTGCCTTGGCTTTTCACGTTCTACTAGTCTTGGAAGGTCAACTTCATACTGCTCTAACCAGGCTGGGGGACGTCTGGAGCGGCTTGAGCGAACATCATCTGGTCTAATGGGTCTATCTGATGGAGCACGGGCCATATTATCCACAGTAATCACCAAATCCGGCTCGAAGGACCAATTTTGTTGAGAAGTATTCAACTAAGTTGCCAGTTTAAAGGTGATGATCACTGTGGTGCATCGATTAGAATGCATGAGACGGGATAATTAAATTATGTTGCTTTATTCCACAATGGTGAATAGAGATGTGGTTTCTACAAAAAAGGAATAACAATAAACAATATTAAATCAAAGTTACATTTGTAATACAACATTAAACATAGTACAGTTGGATCAAAATATAATACAGGCAAGTAGTTAGGCGCAAATGGATAATTGTATCAAGATACTGACAGCAGCATAATATGAAGTCCAAATTGCTGCTAACTGGGTGTTTGACACAAACTGGGTCACATGTTGCATAAAATATAGACAAAGGCTGCAATAATCATACATACTGACTAACATAATATAAACAGGTTGAAATCGAACGATATACACACAGCTGGTCACTTATTAACTTCAATAACGACGTGAGTATCAAATTAGCGTCAGCTAATTATTGCTGCGTCATCTCACATCACGGCGATCACAGAACATCGAATTAATGCTGATAAACAGCATAAAAACTCTTCTAACATACTCCTTAAGTTTCAGTAAACATACAGCACGTGAACATTTATGTACTCACGGTTTAAAACACGCACAAATCCACCAAACAACGCTGATTAGCAACACACAACTTCTCTGCCCGTGGCTTCACTCCGACTGCATTGTTCTCTCGTGTGCTCGCGTGCACGTCTTTGTAAGGCACATAGGATAAGTAGTCCAATAGCGACCTCTACAGGACAGGTTGGTGTAATGCTTTATAACAGGATCTGACGCGGCTTGTGTAGCGAGGGCGAGATCCTAAGAGGGCATGAGAGGGGGCGGGGTGGATTAATTCGCTTAACGCCCCTGAGGAACCGGATGATGAGGTTATGCGTTCCCACGGTGCTGCCAGCCACCGCGTTATGAGAGCGGAGATGGCAGCCACGTAACCTTGAGTGTGGAGGGCGACAGCCTGCTCTCCAACTTCTCTCGGCATAAAGAAAGCACAACGCTGATCTGGCAAATTACGGGGGTCTTCTCAGCGAGAGACACACCATTCAGTGAATAGACTCCACGTCAGGGCATAGGCGCGCTCGGGGAGGGGGCTCTAGCCCGAGTGACGGTATTAGCTACCGCAATCGGAGGTTACCTAAGTCTTCCTCGCGTCTAAAAATCTCCAAAGATCGGCGAGGGTGCCAGGTGGTGCCCTGTCCCTGAGAGAGTAGGTGCTCTCTCGAAGGGACTGCCAGGGGAGGGCTATCGCGAGGGAGAGCTCTGACATCCAGGTCCAGTTGAGCCAGAGGGGCGCAACAAGCAACCTGTTCCTCGTCCTCCCTGACCTTGCACAGTAACTGCGCGAGCAGGCTCACTGGGGGAAACGCGTATTTGCGCGTGCCCCGAGGCCAGCTGTAAGCCAGTGCATCCGTGCCAAGAGCACTCGGTCAGGGAAAGAACAACTGGCAATGAGCGATCTCGGGGGAAGCAACAGATCGATCTGGGCTTCCCCGAATCGCGCCCATATCAGCTGAACAGACTCGGGGTGGAGTCTCCATTCTCCAGGACGCAAGGCTGCCGTGAGAGCGCATCGGCTGCACGGTTGAGCTTGCCTGAATATGAATGGCGTGCAGCGATTTCAGCCGCGGATGACTCCAGAGGAGTCATTGATGAGGAGGAGTCATCGGCGGGCGAGCTGAGACATGCGGCGAGAGCGCATACCCCCTATACGGCTGATATACGCCACCGCCGCCGTACTGTCCGTCCTGACCAGCACGTGTTGCCGCTCCAGCACCGGAAAAAAACGGTGGAGAGCGAGGAACACTGCCAACAGCTCCAGGCGATATGCCAATGCAACTGGGTACCTTTCCACAGGTCCGCAGCCGCATGCCCGCAACGCACAGCCCCCCAGCCCGTGTTGGAAGCGTCTGCTGAAACGACAACAAGACTGGACGCCTGTTCTAGAGAAACCCAGTCTGTAGGAACGAGGGGTCGCTCCAAGGGCTGAGGGCGCGGCGACACAGCGCAGTAACAGAGACTCTGTGTGCGCACGCGTGCCATGCGCGTCTGGGGACTCGATCGTGATCAGCCAGTGCTGAAGTGGTCTCATATAGAATAATCCGAGCGGCATGAAGCGGCTGCGGATGCCATATGCCCCAGGAGCCTCTGAAATAGTTTCAGTGGGACCACTGTTTTACTGTCGAGCTCTCTCAGACAGTACAGCATCAGCTGAGCGCGCTCTCCGGAGAGGCGCGCTGCCATGGTGACCGAGTCCAACTCCAGCCCGAGAGAAGAGATCCTCTGCACGGGGGCGAGTTTGCTCTTTTCTCGGTTGACCTGAAACCCCCACAGGTGGAAGTGCCAGAGCACTTTGTCTCTGTGCATAATCAACTGCTCCGAGAGAGGGCAAAAATCAGCCAGTCGTAAAGAAATCGAGTATGCAGATGCCCGCGAGCCGAAGGGGCGCTGAGGCACCCTCCGCGGGCTTGGTGAGGACCCGCGGAGACAGAGAGAGCCTGAAGGGGAGGGCTTTGTATTGCCAAGCTCGACCTTCAAACGCAAACCGCAGAAACTGTCGGTGGCGAGGAAGAGTGGAGACATGGAAATACGCATCCATCAGGTCTAATGCTGCAGACCAACCCAGAGGACGAACGCACCGGAGGATGCGCTTCTGCGTGAGCATTCTGAACGGCAGCTTGTGCAGGCAGCGGTTCAAAACGCGCAGATATAGGATTGGCCGTGACCCACCGCTCTTTTTGGGCACGATGAAGTGTGGGCTGTAAAACCCACTCTCCATATCGGCTGGAGGGAGCGGCTCGATTGCATCCTTCGCCAGGAGGACAGCAATCTCCTCTCCCAAGACAGGGGCGGACAGGGGGCTGACCCTGGTGAATACACACCCGCGACTTGGGGGGCCGTTTCGCGAACTGAATCGCATAGCCGAGTCTGATTGTGCGTATGAGCCACCGCGAAGAGCTGGCCCGCGCTAACCAGGCAGGCAGAGTTCCCGCTAATGGACTCATCGCTACAACCGCTGACGTACCAGCAGTGGGGCAGCGCGGAGTGGGTGTGCTGATCCGGGAAGCTCGCGGGTCCCACGGAAAAGCTGGAGGTGAGATATTTGCTCTCACTCCGAACCCGAGCTCCGGAGAGGAGGCTCGAGGGGTGGGAGAAAGGAGACCGTCCTCCCAGCGCTCGTGAGCCACTGGCGAAACGCACCGAATCTGCAAGCTAGAAAGCATAGCGTCCCAGACTGGCAGATTTCGGGCTGTCACATCTGGGGAAGTGAAAAGTGCCCTTTCATAATGTTTTCATGGCAGTAAAAAGTGCCGTTGGAAATGGGGCCCCGCCCTACAGCGGGGAAAGAGCAAGTTCCCTCTTCTCCAGATGGCCTGTCCCAGGGGCGCTTCGCGGTCCGTTGCCGGAATTAGCGGCGTTCTGGGCAGGGGGGCTGCCTGCTTCCGAGGTGCCCGACGCGCTCGCTTCGCCGGAGGCGTGTGCGGAGCAGCTCTCGTAGGCGGGCGCCTTCGGCGAGGAGCAGGTATGAATGGCACGGCGGGCGGAGCGGGCTACGGACCGCCGATAAGACATCACCCACCAACTGCTCTCTCACCGCCTTGAATTCCTGGGTGAATTCACAGACAGTGTCGCCGAACCTGGCTGGGGATATGGGGAAGTCAAGAAAGCGGACTTTGTCGACTTTGCGCATATCAGCCAGGGGTGGCGCTCCTGGACCACTAATGTGGACATCGTCCTCCCCAACGCACACGCAGCGGACTCAGTAGTCCGAAGAGCTAAGTCGGCGGCGGTGCGAAGCTCGTAAGCCTGGGTTGGACCCACACTCGTGCAGCTCGGCCAGCGCCTGCGCTTGGTAGCGCTGGTAGGTGGCTATCGCATGCAAGGCGGAAGCAGCCTGGCCCGCAGCTATGTAAGCTCTAGCTCCGAGGGAGGTAGATAACTTACAGGCTTTGGATGGGAGACGAGGCGGACCCCGCCAAGAAGAGGCGCCGCGCGGATTTACCGCCATCGCGCACTCAACCTGAGGAATCGCCACATACCCCCTGGCTGTTTCACCGTCAAGAGTGGTTAGGTTGGAGGGACACGCAGCACGAGCAGAAAAAAGTGCTTTACAAGACCGCGTGAGCCTACTGTGCACCTCCGGGAAGAAGGGAACGCCCCTCTAGTCGGTCCGGCCGCGGAGCTGGGGGATAAACCATCTCCAACCCACGGCCGAAGCAGCCCGGGAAAGCACGGCTAACATGTCCGTTTCAGGATCCGTAGTGACAGCGCTCACCAGCCCGAAGGGGGCGAGCAGGTCTGGATCATCATCGGACAAATGAAAGCCCACCCTCCGATGCCGCGGTGGACATCTGGTCTCCGGTGTCATCGGGCGTAAGGGCTACCATCTGTTAGACGGATCGCTTCCCCCGCCCGAAGCTTGGATGGAGCGCTTAGAGGAGCGGGAGGTCCGCGGGCCCGTGGGCGACGGATTATCTCTCGCTGAAACCCTCAGATCTGCCCGAGTGCCCGCTGCAGAGCAGGGGACAACTGGGGTGGTTCGCCCTTTTGCAAAGGCTAACCGCGATCTTGCGCAACAGTCATGGCATCGCAATGACGACATGAACTGCCCGCGAGCAGCGCATTAACATGCTTGACCCCCAGACATGTAACGCAGTGCCCGCGCCCATCATCCGAGGACAGGAAACCACCGCATCCAGAAACGCACAGTCGGAGCGCCGTCCTGAAAAGGACGTGCTGCACGACTGTGTTGCTCTTTCTGTGAAGTTTGCAACTTTATACGCACCGCTCTGGAGGACCGGACCCAAAGAACGCCAGGCAAGGGAGAAACCCAGCTCGACCGTCTGCCGCTGCGTGTACACACTCTGGACCGGGAGAATGCTCTCGTTCGCTCAGAATCGCTGGTCACAGCAGGAGGAACCCTCATCGACTCGATCAGAAAGTCTCTGAAGCGAAAAGGATAGCGTCTGCTGGCGCCAGGTGAGCTTATATACTCAGTTGATTGCTTATGCCGCTCACCTGCGCAGGCTTGCGCTGCCAATTCATTCTTAATTGGCCCGTTCAATACTCTTTCAGACGAGTAGCTTCTGAACCGAACCTCCCAATGCGTGGATTTTACAATCAAATCCACTTATAGTGCTGAAGTTCCCCCCGAAGGGGAACAAAGTTTTTTGGTTTTGTAATCTGTAAGAAACAGAAGTCCGTACTGTCAATCAAACATCACATTACAGCAATTACTCAAATGCTCACAAACTTGTAAACATGGCTGTCATTTCTGGAGGTGATTTGCCATCAAGACCAAGTTGTGGATTACTTTAAAAAAGTATGAGGATGATAATATGTAAAATGGCCATAAATGAGGTTGTTGTCGTGATCTTGTTTTGTTCAAGTGCGCATGCACATTAGCTTGGACAACCTGAAAAATGCAGATTTAGTTGTATATAGCAAATATTATATATAATTAGATGTATATAGCAAATGCTGCAATCAGGGGCGCCTGCAGGATTTTATTCAAAGGTATGCACAAATCCAGCATCGCTCCGCCCAATCATCCCTTATTCTTATTTAAATCTCAAAAAACACTGATGCTTGCTGTCAAAGGCTACATTATTTAAGGCCATTGCTGCGAGAGAGATCGAGAAAATAAAAGCACATCGTTGTATCTTAATTTTAATATTTTTTGTTGGTCAGTTACCTACTGGATAAACAAGAATAATGAATAACATCTAAGGTGAAGTGCTTTAAAACTCTTTTGTAAGGGTGAGAGAACTGCGAGGAGGCAATATTTGTCTCATTAGTTTTAGGCCTTTTGGCAATGTCTTAATTGAGTTGAGCTGTTTTAACGAGTTTACTCATTTTGAACTTTGTTTTATACAATAGCTATATGAATTGTAATTTTTAGCGTGTTAGCCATCTTCCACCATGCAAGTACATGCACAGTTTAAAACACACAAACACACACCTGCATTTATTCTCATTTGTTCTTGCTTTGTCAATATATTGTAGTGTATACTGTTTAATAATAAATTTGAATTATGTTAAAAATATATATATATAAATAAATAAGCGGCATTAAATTGCGCCCTCTTATGGTAGGTACGCACAATGCGCACAGCGGTACAGCTGCAAGCGCCACTGGCTGCAATAGTTGGCGGTTCATTCCGCTGTGGTAATTGAGGGACGCATCCGAAGGAAAATAAACAAATGATATTTTAAAACATTTGATTTTGATTTTTGCCATGAGCTTGCAGAATTTGCCTCATTTGTGTCTTCGACGTTTGGAAGTAAAAAAAGGAGAAAACAATGCACATGTTGTAGTGTAGTGTTTTGAAAATTCTTTTTTTCAGTTTTCAGAACGTTTCGATTTCCGTCATCCATTAGTATACAAACAGAAATAATGCACAGTGAAAAAAGTGTGGTTTTGAAAATACACTTGTGTGTGTGGACAGACTCTTAGTTGATTTAGTTATGTTTGATAAAAATTGGAGCTAAACTCTGAAAGAAGGTACACTACCAGTGAAAAGTCTGGGGTGAGTAGGATTTTAAATGTTTTAAAATAAGCTTTCCTGCTCACCAAGGCTGCATTTATTTAATCAAAATTACAGCACAAATTGTAAAACTGAAATGTTATTGCACTATGAAACAACTGTTCAAAAATTGAAATTAATGATTTATTCCAAAGATTTAAAGATGAATTTTTAGCTTCATTACGCAATTCTTTAGAGTCACATGATCCTTCAGAAACACCTCTAATATTGATTATTATCATTAATATTATTATTATCATTATCATAAATTGTAATAGTAATAAAAGCCATCATGACAGGTGGAATAATTTCATTTTAAACTACTTACAATGAGAAAAGAGTTATTAAAAAATATAATACATATTTTTTTGTAAAAATTACATTTAATAAATGCTGCCTTGATGAACAGAATAATTTTCTTAAAATGAAACATGAAAAAAAAATGACCACCTGATTGACCACCCCACTCTACAGAAATATAATTATAGACTATTACATCTTATGATTAGCTGAGGATGATGTATGTGTTACATGTCATAAAATCAGCTTGAGATATTTTTAGAGACACGGTGCATGTATGTGACATCTTTTGAAAAAAATAAAAACGGTATGTTTGTAAAGCACACCACAATCAGATTCCTTCTCGGAAATAAACAAGTACCCTGAAAGGAAGAACGATTTTAAACCCGTTGTTTACTTTGTTAAAGGTGCAAGGTCTGAGAGTAGAAAGCAATCACACCTCTATCAAACAGAGCTGTGATGGTTTCCATCCTGCCAAGAATTTTTATTTTTTTTCCCCAAGACTTACATTGTGATGTATTCATTTACAGCCACAACAAGCTCAAAGCTGAGCCCCGAACATATATGAGGTCTGATTTCCCCCTTTTTTTTCTTTTAATCTATCAATGTCACAGGGCGGTCGGCGGGATTATGGGTAACTGGGTCTCCACACGGCCTCCTGGTGTTTATCTGAGCTCCACTTAAGTCGAGCTGACTCCACGGCTCTGTGTCGGGTTCAAACAGACACAGACACAGGCATCCCCCAAATCCCAGTCGATGAAAGGAAAACGAGCAAGGCACTCAGCCAGTTGATTGTCAGTGCCATTATGTCTTCCCAGCATCCTCGGAGGACTCCACTTGCGCAATTCACTCCATTAAAAAGAGCCTTTCCGCCCTCTATTTTCTTCCTTTTGATATGTCACACTCTGATGTAGACCTGTTTTAATACTTGTGACAGTTTCACTTCACCGCAAAAAAAGGGGAGCAATTTTGCTGGTGTTTTGGATGGTGACGTTGTAAGAGAACGCTTCAGCTCTGGCATTAGAACTGGGTTAAAACGTTTTAAAGGCAGATCATCATCACGAAGGGAATAATTAAAGTGAACGTTCATCACACACGGGTACGAATAAGGGACAGACAGGCCAATGCTGCATCCACTGCTATTTCTGTGTACGTCACGTCACATTCCAATTAAAATTAATTACATGCCCAAAAGTGAATCTGTAGGGAAAAAGAGGCACTAACGGGGAAAATGGAATCAATTTCATGTGTCCTTTCTTGAGCTGTGGAGCTCCAGCGGTTATGAAGTGAAAAGAGCTTCCCTTTGTGTTGGTGACAGGCTGTAACAAATTAGCGCATTTTCATTCGGTTTTCATGATGTCAAAATGGTGCTTTAGACTGAGCAAGGTGAAAAAGAAAAAGTGGTTCATAAGAGTTTGATGTCTGGAAACACAGCGGAGCAAAAACTAAAAGGATTTAGTGGACAAAAAATAGTTAATGAGGTAGAAAATCCATTTTATTTATGAGATATAATTTGATTTGCGACCAGGTTAATGGATGTTAAATGACCAGTCTGGTATCTCCTGAATCAGCAGATTCTTGTGTTTAATTCACTATATAGCCTAACATCTAGCCCTACTTCACACTGCGTTCTCCGTTTGCTTTCAATTTAATGGACCCACAGACTAAACAAAAAAGGGCAATGTGTGAGCCAAGTATACTAGGATATTTGTGACAACATTAGGTGCAATGCTTTTAAATCCTAGCCCATGTTTTATGCATTTCTATTTTGATTTAATTTACCATGATTACCAGTGTAGAGTATTATTTGTTTGCTGTTTTAAACTCTTTGAATTACAGTTCTTAAAATGAAATAGAGAAATAGGTGATGTAAAGTTGGTAAATAAGCAAGAGGGGTTTGATGGAGGTTCATCCATTCATTCATTTTCTATTCCGCTTAGTCTCTTTACTAATCCGGGGTCACCACAGCGGAATGAACCGACAACCTATCCAGCACATGTTTTACGCAGCGGATGCTCTTCCAGCTGCAACCCATCTCTGGGAAACATCCATACACACTCATTCACACTCATACATTACAGACAATTTAAGCTTACCCAATTCACCTGTACCGCATGTTTTTGGACTGTGGGGGAAACCGGAGCACCTGGAGGAAACCCATGCGAACGCTGGGAGAACATGCAAACTCCACACAGAAACGACAACTGACCCAACCAAAGCTCGAATCAGCGACCTTCTTTCTGTGAGGCGACAGCACTACCTACTGCGCTGCCTTGATGGAGGTTGCGTAAATAATTTTCAATCAGTATATTTCATAAATAAATATTATTATAACAAACTATTTAAAATTGTCTAATTTCTCTTTAGCAGCATAATAAGGTATTTTGTGCATCTAAATATTAGAAGAGCAATGAATCAAATGAGTCAGATCAGCAAAAGCATCTATTATCTAAATAAACGTTTAACTAAATGTTTAAAATATTACAACCAAGCTCAGTAATTAAATAGCAAATAAATGAAATAGCAATAGCACAAATAAAGACAGATAAAAAGAAGACAAAATAATTAAGTTAGCAGTTTTTTTATGCTTTTAAACGGGTGCCCAGAGTGTATTTTTAAGGTTTGGTTGTGTTTATAAGATGCAAAGCATTGTGTGCGTATGCTTTATTTGTAAAAAATCATATTGTTTTTTTCATATATCTTACTTTTATTATACACAGCTACTCAGCTAACATGAAAACGACTATCATATTTACTAGTTTCTCTGAAAAGCCCACGCTCCAGAGGCTCTGATTGGTCAGCTAACATATGTGCTATCATTCGTGGCTCAGCTCCATGTCACCAGAAAAAAATCGTCCCGCCATAACAAGCACGTGCTTTTGCATAACGTTCAAATATCTTTAGCAAGTTTGTTATTTGAGATATAGAACACAGGAAAAGCAGCCGTCTGGAAGCAGTCCTTTGTCGAATGCTAGAGCTATATCTTCTTTACAATTATCTGGAGCATAATTAAAATTAAATTGTAAGCACTTCTCTCTTTGTGTCGCATCTTTTGGAAGCCCAAACACAGAAACAAAACAAGTTCTGTGGAAATAGCTTTCTCTACTATAACATTACAGCACCTCTTGTCTTGCCCCTTTGCTGCGCGAGTGTATGCGCATGGTGAATGCACATGACCTGAAGCGTTTGTGATCTCACATACATGGATGTATTTTTTTGTAGTCCACAAACTTAATTCGATGTGGGCTTTGCTAGGCTAACTCTGTAAAAGCCAATGTCACCCTTTGCATTGAACTTTGAGTGTATCACATTCAGAGATGTTGTTTATGTTCACACAGCTACATTACACACCAACTAAAGTTTACAATGTAATATTGTAGTCGACCACCCGTTTCAAGGTACTGTACATCTAGTAAAATTAACAAAATACATTGCATAGTCTTAACTGTGTAATTTAAATATTGATTAATCTTTATTAACTGCATCAAATTTTGCTCAGTGAAGAACAGGGATTGTATGTCTTTTGTTGTTAGAGATAGAGCAATGGTCACTTTGAGACCGAATGCACTGACCCAATATACTGATAAACATGCCTTTTCAATCTTACTGTTTAAATTAATTTAGGACATACTGCAACAGACTGTGTTCATGACGATACTCATCAAGACAGATATTTTCAATTAATCCTAATAAGAAGTAATACAGAACACATATCCATTTTCAGATAATTTTTTTCATGTACACATTGGCATTTTGAAATTTTTTTCTCTCTAGTTAAACTGCAAAAACATAATTTTCTTAAAATGTCTCTTCCTTTCTGTGTCTGTGTGTGTGCGCGTTTGTGTATCTTGTATTTGTGGGACCAAACACAAATCACACATTTTGCACATGAATGGTTTACAAATGCTTGGAACTATTATGACAGTGCAGATGATGGTTATACTCTGTGATTAATCTGCAGAACAAGGGCCTAAACTGTGAAGAGCATCATGTACAGACTGTTGTCCACTCCCTAATAATGTAAACAAACCAAACCTTTCCTTTAACTTTGACTCAAGTCTCTGTTCCAGATGTTGTTTCCTTCTGCAGGTTTAATGGCTTTTGACAGCAGCGCTGCAGGTGAGGCTTGCTGCTATATGAGGAGTTATAGAGTGAAGTTAATCAAATGTGCTTGCTAGGTCATATGGTTGAGAGGTTAATGAAGCGAACCACAGTGGAATAATGAACAGTTTACATACAGCCTCAAGAAGTCCACTCCCACTTTTACTACCAATGCCGGTCTGCCCTCGGTAATTTTGTCAAGAGGACTTCAGCGCTGTAAGTGTTTCATGCAGTTTGAGAGCTACAATGACATTTTTGGTCCTTGGACTGTTATCAATCAATTAGCATTTAGCTCAATTTAGCAGGCAGAAGAGAAAAAGAGCAGTTCAGCACTGTGGGTAAACTGTGTTATTTGTGAAGATGCTTCGACTTTGCATTTGAAACGGTTCTAGAAATGATACTGTATTAATGTCAACTCTCTGATGAAAATTAGATAATAAGTTCCAAGACATTAACTGCTGCAATAATGATGTATACACAGTTGGTTTGTTTGTTATCTGAGCACTGTTTAGACACAAGACCAAATCCTGATGAAGGTGTCATGTCAAAAAAAAATTAAAATCTAGAATCAATGAAAGGTAAAATGTTTATGGGTAATTTTTTATTTTTTTTAATTTTTTTTTTAAGAGCAAGGATGTAAAAAAATAAAGTTCAGAAGAGGCATCTGCATTATGGCTTGATGGAGGGCACATTGATACAAATGTCATAGTGATGACTTTCATGTCCTAAGAGGTACTTTTTTTGTTGCAGTTTTTGAATTTGCAAATCCACCATAAGTCGCTGTGTACTCTTTTTCAGATCTTAAATTTCTCTCTCGAGTTCTATTTGTGCTTTTCTTGCGTGAATCCACCAGAGGCCGCTGTCGACTGAATGACTAACTGACAAACTAAGTGACTGACTAACTGACCCACCCTCCTCCTTCCCTAAACCCAACCAGTAATGTTTTACCGAATACTGATTGACCAGCAGTTTTAAAACAGTTTTAAAAAGCAATCCAGAAAAAGAAAAGCCTTCGCCTGATTTTTACCAAGTTTTCAGATTTTACCACATTCTCACCTTTTTATTTACTTGTTTATTTTATTTTTTGGATTCTGTTTTTGTCTTACCTGCTTTCTGGAACTGTTCTTAACCATACTCAAACCAGTCATTGTGGTCAACTCTGCTCTGCATCTCAAGTCCACCATTGTACATTGCGAGCAGTGGTGTAAAGAAACTAATTACAAATACTCAAATTAAAGTAATTGAGTAGTTTTTCTCAGGAATTGTAATTTACTAAGTAGTTTTTCAAATGTGCACTTTTACTTTCCCTTGAGTACATTTTTAGTGAAGTATCGGTACTTTTGCTTCACTACTTTCCTTCAACCTGCAGTCACACCTTTATTTTGTTCTATCTATGGGAATTAGAAGATTCAGTCTTGTGATTGCTGTCCAATCAAATTGCACAGAAGGTAATTTGCATCATAATGAACTACCTCAAGACATGGATGATTTATAATTGCAGCAAACTGTTTGGTAACATTTAAAGTGTCCAAGAACACGTCCAAAATTTTTACACCCATTGACCAAGAGGCTGTTTAGATGCATGTCACTGATGAGAAAATGAGGCGACGCAGTGGCGCAGTAGGTAGTGCTGTTGCCTCACTGCAAGAAGGTTGCTGGGTCGCTGGTTCAATCCTTGGCTCTGTTGGCGTTTCTATGTGGAGTTTGCATGTTCTCCCGTTCACATAGGTTTCCTCCGGGTGCTCCAGTTTCCCCCAAAGTTCAAAGACATGCAGTACAGGTGAATTTGTTAGGCTAAATTGTCCGTAGTGTATGAGTATGTGTGTGAATGTGTGTGTGGATGTGTGGATGTTTCCCAGAGATTAGTTGCAGCTGGAAGGGCATCTGCTGCGTAAAAATGTGCTGGATAAGTTGCTGGTTCATTCCGCAGTGGCGACACCGGATTAATAAGGGGACTAAGCCGACAAGAAAATTAATGAATGAATGATGAGAAAATGACAGATGTTCTGTGTACTGTATGGTTACCGAAATGGCCCTTTAAACATGAAAATCTGGTTGACGTCAGAACCCAAGATCAGGCCAACATCAATGTCCAAAGTACAACCTAATCAACTCGACGCTGGAGAGACAATGAATTTTGGTCACCTGACATCACAACCTAAATCTAACCTAACATTAACATCTTATGATGTTGTGTGCCTGCTCTGCAATAACTAAATGCACTACAGAATGTTACGTTTACACACATCCACAAATTACATGTAAACACATCAGCTTTTTAAAGTGTAATACTCGCTACTCACTACTCTTGAGTACTTTTGAAAGGTCTACTTTCCCAGCAACAGCACCGGATTCCACCATTTTGGAGTGGAAGGGATCGGCTGTCCATTGGATCTTATTGCTGTTGTGATGGCAAGCAGCTGCTTTGTTTTTTGTTGTTATTTTTTATTTGAAAAGGGCATTAAAGCTGAGATCCAACCTCAAAGACGACAATACAACACTTACTATCACAATCATCAGCACTGTTATAGTTTATTTTACAAACTTATAATATGCTGCTGTGGCGACGCAGTGGCGCAGTAGGTAGTGCTGTGGCGACCCCAGGTTAATAAAGGGACTAAGCCGAAAAGAAAATGAATGAATGAATGATTATGGTGTTGTTCTATTGGAATTTTCATTCCAAAATGGTTGCCGTGCCTTCTAGTGGCTGTTTCCCGAATCGCACTAGAGTGTCGCTTCTTAGTGATTCTATGCTCTTTGATGTTACTAAGACACTTTGAAAAAAAAAATTTACGAAGAAAGAAAGAAAAAAATAATAATAATACATTTAATGAAATTAGAAACAACGTTGTATATACTCAATAAAAAGGGGAGGGGGAGTCCTGTTTTTCCCAAGAGGGCATAATGAACACATTTGAACCGATAATATTCATAAAAGAATTAACAGCTGTTGCATAATATATGACTCTTCATTCTCCATACTAAATATAGTATATATATATATATATATATATATATATATATATATATATATATATATATATATATATATATATATATATATATATATAGTCTCCACAGAGGTTTTACATTTTGATCCAATGATTTGGTCTCTCTAACCAGTATCAGCTCTTCCTTCAATTTTTTTCATGTTTAAAAACAGGAAGGAAAATCATTTTAATTGTTTAACCAAAGCAGAGAGAAAGGGGGAGAGAGAGAGAGAGAGAGAGAGAGAAAGAGGATTTCTTCTTGTGGCCACAGCTGATGATCTTGCAGTAGGACGTACAATACAGTAGGAGTCATTAATCTGAAAGCAGCACAAACATCTGTTTTGCTAGTGAGGATCATGGCTGTGCTCTTTGGCTGCAGCAGTTATTCATTTCTTTATCCTTTGTGTTAAATCACAGCAGTCTGTCTCTACAGCCCAGAGCAGTGTCTAAAGGTGAGGAGAATGCATGAGAAATGTTATTGGTCCACTGGGCTTGAGGTGATCATCTTCAGAGCAGCTCGCAGGCTCTGTTTACTCTGGGTCACTGAAGGATTTCACTGCCTCACTTACAGGCAAGCAAAGTTGCTGATGCTACACAAAGACCTTATTTTCAGATCGAGCTTAGTACATCACTGCTTTTTTATGACTTCAGTTTTAAAGGCTAGTTGCTTTTTAGTGTTAACCGGAACACTTTTGAATTTACCAAAACAAAATTCAATGTTTTTACTTTATTCTTCAAATACTTTTCAATCTCCCATCATGACCTGCTCTTTTTTGCTTCGCAACTATTGACATAAAGTATATTCTTTTGCATTTACTGACAGCTTGATCTATTTTTGCAGCTTCTTCCCTGCTGTGCTTGAAATTTTGCTTAACAAGCCACAGACATTGGCAATTGTGCTGTCAAATGAGAGTGGTTAAAAACAGCACTGGCTCGTGTAATGAATGATACAGAGATGTCGATCAGCAGACAATCATACACAAATCTCCGTGAGCGAGCGTACTTTAGCACATCAAATCGAGGGCAGAGATAATTAACCTTTAGCTATGAAATAAAGTAAGCTCAGCAAAAAAGTGTGTGTGTTTTTAGCTGGATAAGATTCATATCAGACCTCTGCTCCATCTCTCCCTTTCTACAAATGAAGTAACTGCTTTATGCTATTCTTCATAATACAAATGGAACTCTCTCACTCATATGTTACCATTGTTTTTCAGGCTGGATGATTTGGCATTGAGAAGGCTACACATGCTCTTTTATTCATTTGGACCATAATTGGTTTATTGTGTAAAAATGTGAATGAGCTGGCCATGAATAACAGGAAGCTGAAAAGAAATCTGAATCAAAACCAATCAACCAGCTTACATTACCAACCAATCAAACTTGGTTATATCTACCTACACTATGAGCATGCAGCAATCAACTAGCCTACAGCTCAGTATGAACCAACATACCAAACAAACCAACATAGAGAACCAACCAATATCCAACCAAACAATCAGCCTACAGTAGCTATAACTAGCATAATAGTATGGTACATAATACAAAGTGTGGAGCTGTTCCCACTGAAGAATGCTGATTGGTTTTTCAAAACGCTGTTGATCCATTGACAAACAGAGCTAGGAACAGAGAGCTGGGTCAGTTTGGTGTTAAAGGCAGAACTGAAGTCCACAAACAGAATCCTTGCATAGTTCCCTGGTTTGTCCAGATGTTGTAGGGTATAATGCAGTCACATGTTGCCTGCATCATCCACAGACCGATTTGCTCTATAGGCAAACTGTAGGGGGTCCAGCAGGGATCCAGTGATGTCTTTCAGATATACTAGCACCAGTCTTTCGAAAGACTTCATGGCCACAGATGTTAAGGCAACAGGTCTGTAGTCATTGAGCCCTGTGATATTTGGCTTCTTTGGGATTGGGATGAGAGTGGAGCACTTAAAGCAGGATGGAACTTTGTGCTGTTCCAGTAATCTGTTGAAGATCTGTGAGAAAATGGATGTCAGCTGGTCAGCACAGGTTCTCAGACAGGCTTGTGAAACACCGTCTGGGCCTGGTGCTTTCCTTTTCTTCTGTTTACTGAAGATCTGACGCACATTATTCTCACTGATCTGAAGTGCAGGGGCAGGGGGGGAAGATGGCTGGAGGTGCTGATGGCTGTGTAGGGAGATTTTTGATTGTAACTTTCTAGCATACACCATGCCTATTGATAGTAGAAATGCAAGCTTGATCAGGGTAACTAATACCAAATTGTACTGTACCATCTAATGGTATTCCAACCTACTAGCAAACCAAACCAACAACTAGCAAACCTTCAGCAATAACCAACCTAATGGACCAAATACTAACCTACAGTACCAAACAGTTAACCTGCTTACAGTATCATCCTACAACCAACTTATATTACCTTCCAATCTAGGGCATGCAAACCTAAATACCAACGAACAGTAGGTTACAGCAGGGTTTCCCAGCCCTGTTCCTAGAGGCACACCAAATGTACATATTTTGGATGTCTCCCATACATCCAACCCATTCATTTCAAGTTTTGGAGTCTCTTCTAATGTTCTGCTGAATTGATTCAGGTGTGTTTGATTAGGAAGAGGTTGAAAATGTGTAATGTTGGAGCACCTTCAGGAACAGGGTTGGGAAACACTGGGCTACAGTATCAATTAGGAAGTAAAAGGTAAACTAATAAAAAAGTAAAATACTAAACTACATAACCAACTTACCACAATACCAACCAATAACTATTATTAATTTCCAACTAACTTACAGTTCCAACCCAAAGTGCCAACCAACCAACTAAATGACATTAGCATTAATAGAATCTTGACAGGCTTGATTCTTTAAAAATACACTTGAAATGGATTTGAATAAACTTTAGTGACATTTAATAACATTCCCATGTGAATTACATTACTATTTGCTACTTTAAACTGGAAGTAGTGGCTTTCACAGTTCATGGCACACAACCCTGGATGTAATACATCTGGTCATTTCTTCAGCACCACCACAATTAGCGTTTTTGGGTTGCTGTTTCATGTTTAAACTTCAAAAAAGTGATGCTCCACTGAGATCTGAATTAAACTGGCCTTGAAGTGAATGCATTTGTATAAATTACATTCTTGGTCCAATTTCATCCTAATTTCACCTTGAAGTAATTTGTAAATGATGAATAACTACAACCTTGGCAGGCTGCTAAATGTTTATGTATGATTAGAGACTTCTGTTATTAGATTTTTTTGTACATAAAACCTTCAGGTCAACTCTCAATGAAAATCTGAATCTTAAAAAGGAAAGAACAAAAGTAAGCTAATGTTTGTTTGCTTGATTGGACCAGGGCTGCAGAAAACATGCAGATGCCTGTTTGTCTGCACCACTGAAGAAAAAATAGCTTTAAGAAGACTCTCATGGGAGAAGAGTGTCTGTGCAGGGCTGGTTTTGAGATGACAAGTAAACCAAAACCCAGGAGGAAGGAAGACGAAGGAAAGAGAGAAAAATACAGAGCAAGGTAAAGCACATGCTCCTGATGAATGGTGAAGCACCGCGTGGCTCATTTGGTTTTTATGTTCCTGCAGGTAAAGTAGCACAATTTGGGATTTGGGCTCTCGCAGAAATACTCAATTTTCAAATGGAATGTCCCTTGTGAGAAATAAATGTGGTTAATTGTCTTAAATGTATATTTTTATTCTGTTTGAAATAACAAAACACTGTTTTAAAAGTGTACACCAGTTAGGTAAAATATATGAAATTATGTTTGTTGATAGTGAAGTTGAGACACTGTTGGCAGTGGTAAGATCGACGAGTAATCTTTCATAAGGTATATAGTGTAAGGAAATATATTTTTATATTGAATTGCAGATTTAAAATGCATACAGTATACAATAAGGTTTCATAATTTCACAGGTTATAAACCTTTTATTAATTAAACACCCCATATAAAACCCAAGCACTGAATAAGGGTACTATTATTAATGTACGTACCAGGTGCATGTACATTTGTAGGTTGCACTCGGTTGTCACCACCCTTGCATCATTTTTATATGTACAGTTGAAGTCAGAATTATTAGCCCCCTTAGAATTTTTTTCTTCTTTTAAAATATTTTCCAAATGATGTTTAACAGAGCAAGAAAAATTTCACTGTATGTCTGATAATATTTTTTCTTCTGGGAAAAGTCTTATTTGTTTTATTTTGGCTAGAATGAAAGCAGTTTTTAATTTTTTAAACACCATTTTGGGGACAAAATTATTAGCCCCTTTAAGCTATATTTTTTCTCGATACTCCACAGAACAAACTATCATTACACAATAACTTGCCTAATTACCCTAACCTGCCTAGTTAACCTAATTAACCTAGTTAAGCCTTTAAATGTCACTTTAAGCTGTATTGAAGTGTCTTGAAAAATATCTAGTAAAATATTATTTACTGTCATCATGGCAAAGATAAAATAAATCAGTTATTAGAAATAAGTTACTAAAACTATTATGTTTAGAAATGTGCTGAAAAAAATCTTCTCTTTGTTAAACACAAATTGGGGAAAAAAACAAGCGGTCTAATAACTCAGGGGGGCTAATAATTCTGATTTCAACTGTATACAATACTTAAAGAAAAGTACATTGTAAATTCAGTATACTTACGTGGTTCTTTGCGTGTTGAATATCTTATTGTTACCCCCTTATTACCCAAACATTATGGTTTGTATGAATGCAGGTTGCAGGTTGCTGGGACCCATCACATTTTAAAGTATGAAAGAAAATACCATGGAAGTCAATGGGTGCCAACTTCCAGAATTCTTTGAAATATTGTAAATGATGATGACAGAATTTTCTTTTTATTTTAGGTGGAATATTCCTTTAAGTACTACTTGAACTATGGCCTAAAATAGAGATGCCCAAACTAGGGCCCGCAGGCAAAAGTTGGCCCTTTGTATCCCTTGGGAAGTGTTGGGGAATGCATTTAACAGAGATTCTCATTTCTATTTTAATGTAACCTTTCGTATCTTTGTTTTATTGTGAAGCTACAAAGAAAGCAAATTAAAATTAAACATTTAAATTAAATGTTGTAAATAAATCAGATTTTTAAAAAAATTACATATTGTCATTTAACGAATAGGAGACAAAGCAGAAAACATCAGCATGCAAATCAAGACAAAGGCAGGTTCAGCTTGACTAGTGTATTTCCCATTGAACCCCATTGTTTTAAAAATGGATTTAAAAATAGTTTTTATTGTAATAAGATCGCTAAAATAATATACATTTTCAAAATACATTAGAATGCATTAGTAAACATGATTGAAGCATTTTTATTTATTTATTTTTTATTTATGAGAATTATTAAATAAATTAGGAAATTACCCATGGCAACTTTAATGTAATACAGTTTGCTATGTTTACTTTTAACCCACAGCTCTCAATCAAGCTTGGATTTTGAAAAACCTATGGCACCTCTGGTCTAAATGGTTTGAGCT
This sequence comes from Danio rerio, assembly GCF_052040795.2. Classification (NCBI taxonomy): domain Eukaryota; kingdom Metazoa; phylum Chordata; class Actinopteri; order Cypriniformes; family Danionidae; genus Danio; species Danio rerio. Next base: position 25,872,131 of record NC_141033.1, read on the forward strand.
TGTCTGTAAATCAAGATCTACTGCAAATAACTTTGTGAAGGATTTATTTTACGTTAGAATACTTTGCATGTTTGAATTTTTATCACTCACTATTTTTCACCTTATACCCTAATTTATTAGGGGTTTCCACAGTTAAATGACCCACCATTTACTCTGACATATGTTTTATGGGGCAGATGCTCTTTCAGCTGCAACCCACACACTCATTCACACACATTCATTCACTAAGACCAATTAAGATTTTACCCAATTCACTTATACCACTTCTCTTTGGAATGTAGGGGAAACTGAAGCACCTGGAGGAAAACCCAAGTGAAGATGGGTAGAACATCCAAACTTTACACAGAAATACCAACTGGCCCAGCCATGACTTAAGCCAGTGACCATCTTGCTGTGAGGTAACAGTGCTAACCACTAAGCCACCATGCTAACCTAGAATTATTATATTACATATCATTTACTCATATTTAAAGTACATTATTTACTTATAAAACCAAACAAAAGAGCATTTTTTCACAAGGGGACAGTGTGATACTGACACACACAAACTTATTAAAGGCATTTGTGCCATATACAACTGAGATAATGATGCTAGTCTGCATTAAATTGCCAGTGTCTGTCTGTGAGCCCGCAAGATAAATTTAGAAAGAAGAGAGTGGGAGGACTGAGAGGAGAGAGGACACACTGCAAGCCTGATGCATTGTGGGTATACAGGCTGTTTGTGTTCTTTCATAAGAATATACAGTGCCCTATTGACCTCTGCTCATACCACTCGCTAAGCAGAACACACTTTATGACGGTCTCTGAATGAGCAAATCTCATTACATCCCCTGATTATTTTATTGCAGGAGTAATTTAAGATATAAATCATTTTGGGGAAACTTTGAAATGCACCTCTAAGGACGAAATGAGACACTTTTATGCTTCTGAAATCTGCACTATCATTAAGAAACAAACCAGAATCATTCCGTTCAACTCGTCCCGTGAATTTACGACTTCCTCCTTGTCATTTTGAAACTAATTATTTCATCATTAGCATATCTGAGCCTATAATTGGCTCTATTAAATGTTGCGCATGAACATTATCTGTGATGAAAAATAACTGTTTAATATCTATCATCATTCACCGCGCAAAATAATAGCACATTTTTATGCAGCTGGTCGTCAGGAGCGGTCGTTCAACAAATAATTAATGCAAGCAGCTCCAAACAAGCTATTGAACAAAAATTTGTCAGTGCACATCATAACATTGCATTCATTTTCTAAATGCCACATTATCTAAAATACATTTTGCTTAGGTTTGTGATATGATCCTATGTTTGCATATCAGATAACCTCTTTCACTTCTAATTAACCTTATATTCTCTATTAATACGCAGCAATAAGACATTCTGTTTAGCATGCAAGATAATATAATGTATGCATGTAATGACACGCTGACTGAGTTTATTCAGATAAATACATTTGCATATTGACAGCGGAGCATGCATGAAATAAAGGTAATTGCAAAGGACTTCACAGTTATGAAATATAAATTGAATTGGGAATAATACTACAGACATACGCATAGAAAGACAACCGTGAACCCGGTCAAGGTCGTAGCAGCACTCGCTCAATGAAAGCTGTGAATCGAACTAGTCTAAAAAAAGATCCCACTAGCCTAGAAGCCCATGACCCCTTCTGGACAGGCCAATTCCTTCTTGTCCAGTGCCAGCGTTTCTTAAAGGTCTGAGCAGGACAGGTGACAAATGGCCTTCGGAAAATGCCATTTTCTTGTTTGGAAACTTTGGGTCTTTTTTTTTTTTTGGAAAAAAAACGGTGATTCTTTACAATCACACAAGTTATTTTCATTCTTATAAACTTACAACAAGAATTATGAAGTTTTTGGTACAGTTTGTAAAACACAATGAAATAAATCATCAATTGTTGAATTGACGAACTACAGTAGTTATTTATTTATTTATTTATTTATTTTGTATTTACACTGACCCACTTAGGACCAATTTACTTCTGCATCAAGACCATCAGGTCTCCAAAATTGTAACAATGTCAAGATGACACAGAAAGCAAGATCTGTAATTGGTCAGCTTGTTAGCTACAATGACGGTTGTGTGCAGGGCTGAGAGTTGTATAAGCAGAGCAAAATCGTTTTGTGTTTGTTTAAGATCACAGTTGTACACTTTTGCAGCTTCCCTGAATGAGTGTCAGGCCTGTAGCTAGCTTGGTGTAAGGGGAGGTTCTTTTTTTTCTTAAAATGTGGACCTTTTTGCAGTTATTTGTCCTTTTTTCTATTTAATTATGAGATTTAAATGCTGCATTTTAATGACATTTTAAGCACTATTTTTTGTTAGATTAGCTTGTTGGATGGTCATCATAACCACACTTTTTGATGTACCAAAAATATTTCCTAAAGATGTAGAATAAAGAAATGTGAAAAAAAACTTATTTTAAAAATGCAAATTCATTATATCTTCATCAGAAAAAATGTGAATCTGTTAAAGTTTAAAATTAAAAACTAATTTAGGCAAATAAAAAACTGGTCAACACATTTAACTGTCCTCAGTCACAATTTGGCCATTTGGTTAAAAAAATAATAATAAAATATAATAGTAATAATAATACTAATATTGAACTTTTTCACAATTTTCTAGCCTCTTTTTCTAAAAAAAAATAAAAGAAAAAATAAAAAAAGAAAAAGTACATTTGAAAACTCATGGATGACAAAAACAGCCAAAATAGTTTATGAATAAACTTCACTTCAAGAGTTCACACTTAGCTGATGATTGATTATAAGCAAGTTTGGTATGCTGTCCCGGGAGAGAGCCCTGAGCTCGAAGGTTCTTGAGCCCTGGGCTCCCTCCCGTTTGGAGGTAGAGAGGGGAGCCTCGAGCTCAGGTAGATCTCGACAACTCCCCTTTTTATAATAGCTAAAGATTAAGATTGAAGGCTATTAAAAGATATGCTGCATTATTAGATTACCTGTATTGAAATTTAAATTTAACGATTAACTTGTTGTACATGTTTTTGGAATGTGGGAGGAAACCGGAGAACCCGGGGAAAACCCACGCAAGCACGGGAAGAACATGCAAACTACACACAGAAACGACCACCGGCCTGTTAAGGAACTAGAACCGGTGACGTTCTTGCTGTGAGGCGACAGTGCTAGTCACTGAGCCACCGTGCTGCCCTATGGAGGGAAAGGTGAAAAGGTAGGGGTGGAAGGGGGGATTCTTCAAATCGAAGATGACTGTAGTGAGAAAACCCTGGCTCTTTATAGTGGTTAGGAATGGCCTGATTGGTGGATCAAGCATGCTAATGCAGAACCAGCCGTGTTCAATCATAATCACGTGCTCCTCTCGAAATTAGTTTATGAATAAACTTCACTTCAAGAGTTCACACTTAGCTGATGATTGATTATAAGCAAGTTTGGCATGCTGTCCCGGGAGAGAGCCCTGAGCTCGAAGGTTCTTGAGCCCTGGGCTCCCTCCCGTTTGGAGGTAGAGAGGGGAGCCTCGAGCTCAGGTAGATCTCGACAACTCCCCAAAATGCTCCGCTCGGGACAGCAGCCGCGTATTTGAAGAACCGCCCAAAAGGCACATGAGATTAATGCCATATCCGGCTGCTGAAAAGTGATACAGAAATAGCTTGGAGGAGCAACAGAGACTGGTGTGGGTGTAAAAATTAACTGAAAGTGCTTATGTATGACTATGTGTGCTCCCAGGGCCGGTTAATTGTAAGGACCAGCGGGAGAGTGAGTGGGGTAAGTGTAAAGGTTTAAAACATATGTGGTGAGTTTCGTAAAGGTTTAGTATAGTAGTGATGGAAAATGAAGCTGTAAGGTTCTGCGGAGCTGTAGCTGCAGATGAGAAGCGGTTAACTGATTAACCGCTTTGGCAGTCCAATGGGGGGTGTGTCAGTAGTGGTATGGATAAATGGTAGTGTGCGTGAGCTCCGGTGGAGCGACACTGCTGCAGCAGTGGTGCAGGGGGGATGAAGCTCGGCTGAGCGTCTCTGCGACTGCAAAGGTGCGGTGGTAGTCAGTACTAAGGGGAAGAATACGCTTCTGCAGCAGCGTTTTAACTGCTTTAGCAGTGCTGGGAGTGACAGAAGTGGTATAAGTGTAATGGAAGTGTGCATGAGCTCCAGCAGAGCGTCACTGCTGCAGCAGTGGTGCAGGGGATGTAAATGATGCTCGGCTGAGCGTCTCTGCTGCTGCAGAGGTGCAATGGAAGTCAGTATTTGTAAGGGAAATACTCCTCCGCAGGGACGTTTAACTGCTTTAGCAGTGCTGGAGAGTGTATCCGTATTGGGTGGCTAAATGAAAGTGTATATGCATTCGCTGAGCGTCACTGCTGCGGCAGTGATGTGGAGGGGAGTGATGCTCGGCTGAGCGTCTCTGCGACTGCAGAGGTGCGGTGGTAGTCAGTACTAAGGGGAAGAATACGCTTATGCAGCAGCGTATTAACTGCTTTAGCAGTGCTGGGAGTGACAGAAGTGGTATAAGTGTAATGGAAGTGTGCATGAGCTCCAGCAGAGCGTCACTGCTGCAGCAGTGGTGCAGGGAATGTAAATGATGCTCGGCTGAGCGTCTCTGCTGCTGCAGAGGTGCAATGGAAGTCAGTATCTGGAAGGTAAATACGCCTCCGCAGAGACGTTTAACTGCTTTGGCAGTGCTGGAGAGTGTATCAGTAGTGGATTGCTAAGTGGAAGTGTATATGCGCTCGCTAAGCGTCACTGCTGCGGCAGTGATGTAGAGGGGAGTGATGCTCGGCTGAGCGTCTCTGCGGCTGCAGAGGTGCGGTGAAAGTCAGTATCTAAAGGGAAGTGCGCTTTGGAGAGCTGATTAACAGCTGTGTAGCAGATAGGAATCAGGCACAGTAGAGCGACTCTGTGGCTGCAGGGGTGCATAGGTATTCAGAGTCTGGTGCATTATATGTGTGAAAGCAATACAAGTTCCCGCTAAGCCTTTACAGCTGTATTATAGCGGGGAGTGTGGTGATGGAAAATAAATTGATACTACAATGCAATGTAATTAAGTGGAGCTGCTGTAAAGGTGTGATGGTGGTCAGTATGTAAGCAATACGAGTTCCCGCTAAGCCTTTATGGCTGTATTGTTGCGGGAAGTGTGGTGATGGAGAATAAATTGATGCTACAATGCAATGTAATTAAGTGGAGCTGCTGTAGAGGTGTAATTGTAGTCAGTATGGAAGCAATACGAGTTCCCGCTACGCCTTTACGGCTGTATTATTGCGGCGGAGTGTGATAATGGTTAAATTTTTGAAAAGTGTACATGTGAGCTCTTAAAGAGCTTCACTGCTGTGGCAGTGGGAGCTTGGGGCTACCCCTGTGGGAGTCCGAGCTGCAGAGAATGAGTGCAAGTGAAATTGAAAAATTATGAAGAGGAAGAGAAGGGAAGTTTAATAAAATAAAAAGGAAAGTTTAGTAAAATGAGTCCTATGCAACTAAGACAGAAAGTAGGAAGAACAGACAGAGTCGTGCTGCTTGGAAACTAGGTTGAAGTCTGCAACCGAGAATCAGCTGGGCTTCTCTGAGGAAATATTGGCTGAGGCAAATTGAGGATTTAAAGGTGTTAGAGGACCAATGACAGAGTTTATATCTGTTGTTGAAAGACTGTTCAGGCAGGGCGTCACTGCTGCAGCATTGGTGCAGGGGAAAAAATAATCTCAGCAGAGCTTCTCTGCAGTTACAGAAGTGCAATAAAATCAGTGGTGCAGAGAATTAAGGCTAAACAGCCGTCTCTGCAGTTGCAGCTCAGGCAAAGCTTAACTGTTGCAGCAGTGGTGCAGAGGGAGAATAAGGCTCGGCAAAGCGTCTCTGCAGTAGCAGAGGTGCAGTGGTACTCAGTATTAGAGCCTCACACGGAAATACTAAGTGGAGCACCTAAACAGTCGATATTAGTAAGTTTTGAGTGCTCTCGCAGGGATGTTAAATACTGCCTTTAGTGATATGTAAAGATGAAGGTGAATAAGGCATATGCTAGAGGGTCACTGCGGTAGCAGTGGTGCTTTGGGTGTGCAACTCTGCGGAGCATTTCTGCGGCTGCAGCGGTGTAATGGGCCAGTATGGAGGCAACTTGTGCTCCCGCAGAAGCATTTACTGCTGTATTAGTGCGAGGAGTGCAACGATAGTGGTATTTAGAAAATTTGTAAGTGTATACAAGCTCATTTAGAACGTTCCTGTTGCAGCAACTGAAACTCAAGACAACCCCTGAATTGGTCGGAGCTGTGGTGAATGAAAGTGAATAGAAGTATAGGATAGTTTAAATTTGGAGAGAAAAAGTTAAAGCTAGAAAAACAGGGAAGGGTAGTGAAGGAGCTCCTATGTTAAATAGGAAGGGAAATAGGAAGGAAATGACAGAGTCATACTTCATACCCAATAATGCATGATGGTGGAAGTTGGCTGGAGAGGATCGGCTGGGCTTCCCCCGAGGTGGTATTGCTCTTCTGTGGTGTAAAAATGCTAAGAGGTTTAGAATCAGGGCGGGAGTGGGACACCTTTCAGCTCTGGAGTTTCAAGCCTCAGACCAGCCCACCTCAGTTTACGACTGACTATATTAAAATAAGTAAATAAATATTTCCAAATCAGTTTCTAATGGTACTATCATGTCTTTTTTTTTTTTTTTTTGAGAAAACAGCTGCTTTAGAACTTCAAATGTTCTACAACCCTAACAGTATTATATGTCTTATCAATAAAAATGAAAACACTAAGTTACTCTAGCAAGGATCGAACCTGGGTCCGCGGCGTCTTAACCTAACGTGCTAACCACTCGACCACAACAACAACAAAAGAGAAAAGTTGCGGTAAAATAATGAATAAAAAGGCTGTGGTCAAGTAAATAAATTTAAAAAAGTGTCACTGCTGAGAGCAACAGATTCTGGAGCTAGGGACACCGGCCCTCGCGGCCAAAAAAAACGGACCGGCCCACCGGGAATTCTCCCGGTCCTCCCGATTAGCCAATCCGGGCCTGTTTAGAACAGGTGTGTGGGGGAACGGATATCATCCTGCATCCCTTCATCCTGCGAAGATAGATCAGATATGGTTAGGTGTATTGTTGGATTGAAATGTCATACTTAGTTCAGATGACTTAAATTAAAAAGGCTAGTGTGAATATGGCATCGAGGGTGTGGGCTATGTGAGTGAAAAAGTGTCATTTGCAAAGAGTGTAAATGTATTTAGAAATGGATGTGGAGTGTAATAGGTTGGATGAGGGTCAGCTTCTGCAACCAGCTGACATGATCTCTGAAATAAGAAAAAACAAGAGAGAATCAGAAATGACATTACAACATGGTACATGTATGGCAAACACAATGAATTATTTTAGCTGATAACCATGCGGGGCGTCTTAATAAGAGCATGGGCAACTAAGTGTGGAAGTGCCTTTGTTAATGCATGGTACGAAGCCTCATTGTCGCAACGAGCAAAGATAGTAGAGGTAGGCATTTGTCCCTCCTAAGGATGGCAGATTAAATGGGAAATCTGCTCGTCTAGTGGTCCTGATGTACCTCTTGAAGACAGGGTAGGTGGAATTATAGTGGAGTTTAAACCCCTTGGTTTGTATCTAACACAGAGTCAATTGATGAAACATCAGACATGTCAGAAATGTCCTCCTCTCATTCGTGGAAGTCAAAGCGGGAAGTTTGTTTCTTTGCCGTTTTCACATCTAACCAACTTGCCATTATAAGCTTATGGCTTATAAGTGTATGGACATGAGTCACTGGGGCATATTACGATTGGACTTCTATGCCTAATGCATTGAATGTTTTTCAGTAGCAGAGTAAACTTTTTAGAAGTTAAACTGCTATCAGATGTGGCAGTTTTTTTTTTCCCTTGATTTATACATTTTATAATTATTTATTTTCTTTATTATTTATTTATTTATTAATTTATGTATTTATTTATTTATCATCTGCCAACATCAAACCCTGAACTTAAAATTAAGGGTGGGACCATCTCAAATTTTTTGAGAGTTTATTGGATGGTGACGCTTCTCCTTTCAGCTATTGGCTCGAAGGAGTGTCAATCAAAGTTGCAGAAAAAGGCTGGCAGCCATTTTGTTTGCCACAGAACTAGTGTTATGATTGGAGACGCTACTCTATTGAATGCACCACAGCGACTAGTTTGGAGGATTACCATGGATGTTTATCAATGTATGCATAAGTTGTGGACTGATGTTTTAAGGATTGGATTGTCTAGAACCTTGATTGAGAGGTGAGTCATTCTATTCACGCTAGAATCATCCTTTAAAGATGGATGTTTAATCTTAGTTGTAGTTTGTGAGGCTTCCCCTTAAAAAGTGTCATGTATGTTACCGCTGGTGCACCCCTAGAAGAGAGTTCAGCTTGGATCGCAGGCATCGAGAGTTTAGGCAAAGTTCATGGATGGTGATAGAGTTTTTACTGTGATCTTGTTGGAGAATTGGGTTGAAGACACAGAGATTGCATTGTGTGAGGCAATTTGAAGTAGAAGGTTGAGAAGTTGTAGTTGGATAAGTTGTTGGAGAAGTTGTTGATGTAGCTGGAGAAGTTGCAGCAGCAGTGTATTCTTCAAATCGAAGATGACTGTAGTGAGAAAACCCTGGCTCTTTATAGTGGTTAGGAATGGCCTGATTGGTGGATCAAGCATGCTAATGCAGAACCAGCCGTGTTCAATCATAATCACGTGCTCCTCTCGAAATTAGTTTATGAATAAACTTCACTTCGAATTCATTTTAATATGGGCCGCTTTTGGTGCGTCACACCTTTTTATTGGTTTCAAAAATAAGGTCCAAGATTTAGAATAAAAGTTACCTGTATAATGTTTTCTCTATTTAAAAACAATTCACTAGCGAAATATGACTTGTTTTGTCAGATTATAAAATGAAAATATTTGTTAGCATTAGCCAAAACTTAGGTAGAGTAAGTTCAAGGAAGGATGACCAGACATATAAACACTTTTTCTATCCAATTGTATCGTGAGGACACACAAAATGACCCATTACTCATGTAAATGTGGTTTTAAGAAAAAAAAAAAAATTTTTTAGAATTATTAAAAGTGATGTAGTAATTCTGCAACTGTGGGCTTTAAAGGGTTAAGGATTCCTTTTCATCATAGGACAAATCACTCAGATTTTATTTTCCTAAATATTATTTGGGTTTATGCATAAAAAAATCCACCCAAAAATATTAAAGATACCACATGATTTTTCTTTTTACCACAGCAAAGGTATCACATACTGTCTATTTTTAGTTTTATCCATTATAACATACTTGTGTTTTTTTTTACAAAAACAAATGGAAGATAGAACGTCATTTTAAACCCATGTGTGTATTTCAGATGGCATGTCTTAGATTGTCAAAAGAGAAGATAATACCAGTATTTTCCAGATTTTACAGAAGTACACTTATAAAGATGTACATGAAGAAACCATGGATCGTGAAGTCATTTCACTGGAACTTTTCATTGCATGTACATCCTGTTTTTATTATTATTATTATTATTATTATTAATTTGGTCATTTTTCAACTGTTATTTATTAATGTGTCCCGCTAACAGCTTGTATTAGTAAGGGTGTAGCATTGGACACAAGTCTGGTATAATCTCATAACAACAAAAACACATTCAAAACACAATGCAAAAAAAAAGCTTTTCTTCTATTTTTCTTATTTTCTAGACAAGCAAAATATTGAATTTTTTAAAGAAATAGTGTGGCAAAATCAAGTGATTTATTTCCTTTAAACAAGCAAAATAATCTGCCAGCGGGTTAAGCAAAATAATCCAGTTTTTACATTTGACATACAATTATTTTGCGTGTTTTATTTATTTATTTATTTATTTATTTAGTTGTGGTATATTATTTCTTAAACAAGACTATCTGTTTTGCTTGTAAAGAAAATGCTTCTTGATTTAAGAAGTTTTAGAAATTTGGACTAGAAGCAAGATAAAAAGCCTAAGTAAGAAAAGCATTGTTACTGCAGAGCAAGACAGACAGAATTCATGAGAATAACAAAGCATTGGCTATGTGTACAGGTTACGACGTGGACTACAATTTTAAATCGACACATGACTACAAATTGGGATTTAGATGTATTTTAGACAAGCTGTATGCTGTATTCACAAACTTTGTTTCTGATGGCTGCAACACAGTTCCAAAAAGTCCAAATAAAAGTGAAAAGGTTACAGAAATCTACTTGGATTTATCACTGGAGAAAGCTATACATCAGTTCTGTTTAGTGAAGTCTTCTGGTTCTCTGGGCCAGAGCTCATCTTAGACAGTCAAAAAGACAGTGTGCTGGGGTCAGAGTTCTCAATCCCAAAGACCAGAGGAACCATCCAGGCTTTCATGATCGACAGAAGCAAAAGCTGGTATAATATAAGGTGCAGCAGAGCAAAAGCCATGGGTCACTGGTATACAGTATGTGAAAAGGTATCACTGACCAGCATGCATACTGTGCAGCCATCAAAATGAATTCTTTTATGGGAAGTCTATGGTTATTAGATAAAGTCACATGCATGTTTCATAGACATGGACTGAATGTGTTTGACTGGTGCAGATCTGTCTCTTATTGGACATGTATGACCTATCATAGAAGAATCAGACAACAACTACAGACTGTTGAACAGCTAGTGTTGCTTTATGTCTTGATTGTAAACTTAAAAAAAAAATAAATAAATAAATAAATATATATATATATATATATATATATATATATATATATATATATATATATATATATATATATATATATATATATATATATATATATAAAGTTGATGTAACTCTGTTCCCAAATTTTGGAGTGAGTTGATCTAATGGAAAAGCTGATTTGTTTTTGTTTGGTGAGTCAAAACATTGGAAAGCTTTTCTTTGTACTTTTGTCAAATAAATAAAGGTTAACAATAATTACCAAATCACATATTCTTCTTTTTTTTAAATTGGCGACGTACACTGATAGCCTTTTCTTTCTTCAAACATTCCCATATCGAGAGTGCCAAAAGCAGCATGGTTAAAAAGGTAACACTGAGAAAATGTCCCATTTAAAACTGATGAACTCGTCGTCCCGGATGTCATGAAAAATTGAGTGTGTTACTTGGAGGTGCCGGGAGGGAGTTTGCAGGAGTGAAGCAGTGGCTCAGAGTCTCCCATTAGACTTATAAGTGACTCATTTACAGCAGTACAGGTTACTGACACTCTCCTCTTCTGTTCGGACCACTCATCTGTGTCCTCCGAGACATGAGGGAGAAGAAATCCAGGGCGTTAATAAGTTCCCAATGCCCCTGTCTCCCAAGTTCATTTGCATTTTTGGAAACAGGGAAAAAAAACGTGTTTTACACAAAGAGGACTGAAGTATTAGCTAGACTTCAAACTCCCACTGGCTTTGTTGGGAAAAGAGCTCACTCGCCACTATAATGGCCTACTTCCTACATGAGTGCAAGCCATTGATGTACTTCACAAAGCAGCTGAGAGTCAAGAAACGCTGATGTTCTCTTCTTGAAGTAATTAACGGTGTGTTCACGTTTGGAAGGTTTGGTTTGATTGAAATGAGCACATCAATCAAGTGAACTGAGTCTGCTGAGAAGATGGATGTTGGTCCACTTCTAGATTAATTCTGTTGCAGTTTGATTGAAATATGAATACAACACAGAATTAAGATGTCTAAACAAACCACAAGATGCGACCATAAACAGGACATGATGCGCAAACATAATTGCTTTTCTCATCATAGTTGCGACGTTGCCCATCAGAGTTAAGTTGAAGCACCTAAAAAATGGCTTTTGAAGAAGATCTCCGTCGTTGTGTGACAGAGGACTTCCTGCTGCTGTTTTTAGTCTTTTACTTTTTACTTAAGCTTCTCACAAACTCTCAACTGGTTAAATAATAATATATACACTGTAAAACTGGTATTTTATTAAGTTAATCAGGTTTCAGCAAATGCTTTTAAGTTATACAACGTTTAACCTAATATTTTTGTTTGTTTAATTGATACAAGTTGAGACGACTAGAAAATTTTATTTGATTTTAACAAACTCTGACAAGGTTTCCGGTACCTGTGTTTGCCACACATCTCCACTGCATGATGGACCCTCCACCATATTTTACAGTAGGGAGCATGTTTCTCTCCTGGAATGCTGTGTTCTTTGTTCACCATGCAATGTGCCTATGATTGTGGCAACTGTCCACTGTATATTTTTTCCAAAATGATTTAGGCTTGTCCAGACGAGCCTTTGCTTCTCAAAGGACTCTTCTCATTAGCAGAATGCAGAAAAGGATTCTTCTTCATCACCCTCCATTAAGCTGTTCTATCAGCAGCAAGACGTTTCTGGAGCTCTTTAGAGCTGGTCTGTTGTTTGTCTGTGACCATTCTAAACATTCTTCGCCTTTGCCTTCAGATATTTTTCTTGGTCTAGCACATCTTTCCTTCTAAACCCTCTCAGGCTCAAATAAATTTTTAGAAACAGGTAAAATCTGATATTTGGGGAAAATTATCATATGGGGTAGTACAATAGAATTCTGACTTTTTTTAGAGAGACCTTCACATGCAAGGCATTCTGGGATGTTGCAGTTTTGCAACATTGGCTCAGTGTGGTAATTAGACACTGACGACTGAATATGATATGAACAATAACTTTTTATATACAACTTTTCAAACAATGTAACAAATTGCTTTTCAGTGGCAGAACAACAGCAAAAGCAATATGAGATCCAAATCCAATATCGCAAATCCTCATGGAGTAGGTCATGTGTCCAAGTCACTTTGTCATGTGGTACTCCAAGAAACTTTTTTGTGTGTGTGTCATCTGGTGAGCAAGTTGGGAAACTGTTTGTTGCTAATGGACAACCAAGTCCTGCAGTGGTACTTTTGAGTAAAAAAAAAAAAAACTCAAAAGCATTAAAATATGTATCTGGAGTAATAAGGTAGTTAATTTTAACAGTTGCAAATCAGCAATGCCTGCCTTAAAAGGGTTAAGGACTGTTCCTGAGGCCTTCCATTTTCTTACTATATTTCTGTCTGTAAAGATAGAAACTTTCAACCGTTGTGATAGCTTTTTGTATCCTTCTCCATATTCATGTTGGTGAATTATCCTAGTTTTAAGGTAATTTGGAAGTTCTTTTGAGGTTCCCGTGTTGCTACTTTCTGGTTCCCAAAAAGGAAAAGCTCAACTAGCAATCAGCTAACTTAAATATCCTTTTTAATGATTGGTTGCACCTGTGTTGGGTTGTGAAGGTTTATTGAGTCACTCAAATCAATTTTGTGTTGTGATCAATCAGCATTAAGTGACTACAGTTTTGAAACTTTTGCACAGCCTATTTTTCAGTTTCAATTTAGTTTCACACATCTCAATACGACTACACTACACATTTCTGTCCAAAAAGCTTTCTTTAAAAACTGTGATCTTTTCTCATAAAGAAAGAGCACATAATTATGTAGCTACAAAGGGGTGGCCAAATTTTTGCATAAGACTATAGCTGCGTCCCAAATGGCACACTATACACTATGTACTCATGCACTATGTACTTATGCACTTACACACTCAACAGGATAGTATATGTATGTAGTGGCGTCCCAAATGGCACACTAATGGTTTTTTTTACTAAGCGGAAATTCAAACCGTTTCCCTGATGACGTTTGCCAAATCAGTGAAATAAACGATCGAATTATCAAATAATACCTGCCGTGAGTATTGCCGCATTCCCCATCGGGAGGCGCTATAATCACTTTCGTAGGAGAATTTTGCTTTCACCATCCAAAATAAATAAAGTTATTCAACATGTGCGTCCGATAGCTCCGCCCCTTCCGCTACGTAAGCAAACCTGCGGTCGTTGAGTGCGTGAAGTGTCCATCATTACACACTTCATTTTAGCGGCTGAATGAGTGCATCATCCGGGTAATTAAAGTGCACATTTTTAGAGTTTTCAGTGTGAACGCACCACTTACACTGTTTATACTACAAAATGGCGTAAAATAGTGCATAAGTATGCGATTTGGGACACAGCTCTTATATATATATATATATATATATATATATATATATATATATATATATATATATATATATATATTAGTAAATGGCAATCTCTTTTTTCATATAATTCTAAAAGTTGCTGGACCTGTAGAACATCTCAAATTAAGCATTTTGGTTGATGTTTTAAATAAAAACATGCATATCCTTTTGCAAATGCTATTTAACCCTCCTGTTGACTTACTGTTCAAAAATGACACGGTCACCATTTTAACTGCAGAAAAAACCTAAACAATTCTTTTTTTAATCTTGAAATTTGGATACTTTTTTCTAAAATGACTCCAACATTAGAACTTTTTCAAATTTCATATTGTCATGAAGGCTGTACACATTTAGGGTTCAATGGTTTTCCTTCAAATCCATACTGATGAAAAAAAACCTAAACCTTCAGAGTTTGTAATGAAGAGGATTTAAAAAAAAAACTATGCAAAATAAATTTGAGAATCGAAATTAAATGTAGCTGCTTTATTTCAGAGGTTTAGTGAAGGAGGATCATTTTGTACAATCACTATGTACAATATTCTAGACAACAGGAGGGATAATAGCACATTTTTTCATTAACAGCACAAAAAATCTGAGATTAATAGAAACTGCTATAAATCTGATATACAGTAAGATTTCTGGAACAAAAAAGGAATACTTGTATCCTTTAAGTAATTTTGACCTATGACAAACTCTTTGGAAACCAAAACAGAAAGGAAAGGTAAGGGTTAAGTTCTTAAGTGTAAATTCTTTTTTTTTATTATTTGAATGAAATGATAAAGCTGCAAAAACTTGAAGAAACACCCAAATAATGAATATGCACTTCAAATCACAAGGAAAAAGCAGACATATGCAAGGATGTCTGAACTTCAATGGAACCTTCACTTGTGCTTAATTTAATCTAGGTCACATTTCTTGAAGTTCGGCCTTGCAAAATTATTCCATAATTCATTATAATTTCAGCATTATTTTTCAAAGACAAGGAGTGTCGTGGGAGATGGTGAACTTTTGCTATTGGCACGCATCTCTACCCTTCTAAACAAACACACTACCCTCTTTCTTGGCAGGCAGTGCAATAATCTATCAGACCAGGCCTAGATTAGAAAAGAAACACATGACAAGGTCAAAAACTCATTTTCAGACACAGTTGGGCTCCAAATAGAGACGCGTAATCTGTCCGTGCAGCGTGAAAGTTTTGGCTGCAATTTGTCCGTTGAGCTGAAGTGCGCTTTAAAGGGAAAAGGTCACGACATTGAACAATTAATAAATTGGGGCGGCGGTAAATTTGCACTCTTCTCCCTCATGAGAGTTTGAACCGGCCATCCGGTGGGACGGCACCACATTAGCACAAGCTAGCGTGATTAATGAGTATGGATGGCTACGCCACTGTGGTTCTGAGAGACATGCATTTTGAAAAGAAAAAAAAAAACAGACTAGCTCAGTTTAGATGCAATGTTTAAATATGGGTAAACACAATCACACATTTGTTGACACACTTGGACAGGGACTTAGACAATAATTGCAATGCATGTTTGAGAGCTTGTTGGCATGCAAGAGCATCCAGTCCCAAAGCAATAGCCTGACAAATTCAATTCATGAAGAGCATCTCAATGCACTATATTTAGCAGACCACCTCCCATGAGTTATGAAGGTCTAAAAAACGTCTTTGGGTTTGAGACGTCATGTGGACTTCAGGGACCATTCAATTTGTATAGGACTAGTCAATCATTCTATGCAATTTTAAAACAGCGCATATCAAAATTAAAGCAATGCATATGGTCCAAAGTACAAATTTTCAGAAGCCGCAGTAAAGCCTTGTCCATATTATAGACTTGATGAAAAATGACCCCCTCTGGGCTGCTATTCAGCATAAGAAATCCAAAGGAAATCACTACGATGGCCTGCCTTCATTGAAGACCGAGACGTTGAAATGAATAAATGGGGTTTGATTTACCTTCTGGTTGGATTTGGTTGAGCAGAACAATACCTTCTGTAGTCAACACGCTTGTAAATAGAAGGTTATCGCTTCCCCAGTTCTCTAATGAGAAGATCATACATTTTGTGCTTGAAGGAACCCATTAATCTTCATGCATGGATTTTGCAATGCATCTACATCTGCTAATCTAAAGGCTATCCATCTCATTTTAATTCTTGAACTCTGGTGTTTACAAATTTATTGTACGAATACCTGAACATTAAAAATAAAAATAATAATAGTAATTGAATGAACAGAGCCTTTGCTTTTAACCTCTGCCACAGGCAAAAACAGGTTAAAAGCAAAGACTCTGTAGAAGGGCCCTGGAGAAGTTTTGATATTTGAGCTTATTTGACTTAATATTCTATAAATGGGTCATTCTTCAATTACAGGCACTTTTAGCCTTGTGAAGTCGAGTAAAAAAAAAAAAAAACTTGTTCAAAATTAACATAACATAGCCTCATAAGTTTAACCAATTTGTCTAGTTTTAAGATCCAAGGTAAGAAGAGAAACATTTTCCATCCAAGATTTTTCCATTGTGAACTGAGCAAATGTCAATTTGGTAACACTTTAGAATAACTATCTGTTATAACTAGTTAATAGTCCATTAATAAACTGTTAGTTAATGGGTTATAAATGACTTGTTAAATAATATTTAATAGTTTGTTAATTATTTATAACTATGCCTTGTAGATAGCCAATAGATAGCTTAATATCTGTTAGTTAACAAGTTATAAATGACTTATTAACTGTATTTTGGTGATTTATAACTATATCGAATAAATTAGTAATAGATCATGAATAAGCTGTTGGTAAATTACTTACCAAAGACTTGTTAAGTATCAGTTAATAGATATTTATGTTTTTTGGGAAGTTATTCTAAAGTTGCAACTATTCTTCATTTATTAACTGTTAGTAATAGGAATAGCAACTTTAGTTAAGTTTAACTTTAATTACAACTTTAGAATAACGTCCCAATAACATACAAAAGCTAAAACTAACACTTAACTAATATATTAACTCACATATTACAGATCAGTTGTTCATAGTTTGTTAACCATCTACTAATACCAGTAAAACTCTGTAGAACAGCAAATGGGTGGAGCAAGTTTAAGCTACAGAAATTAGATGTGATATTTAAATATAAAATGTTTGTACCTTAACCTTGTTCCACTCATAGGCTTTTCAGTGTGCTGTATTTCACAAAAAAAAAAAAAAAAAAACTCCATAGATAAAATCTTGAACATTGTTTGTAATTTATAGAAACACACATACACATGGCAGAACAGCAGTATACATCAGAATACAAACCCATGAGGTTTGGACACTTTTTGTGCTAAACATGAAAACAAAACAAATAAAAATGTATTTTATTAGAAAAGTTTTACAAAAGTTTCACTGGTATTAGTAGATGGTAAAGAAACTATAAACAACTGATCTGTAAAGTGTGAGTTGATATATTAGTTAAGTGTTAGTTATTAGCTTATGTATGTTATTGGGACGTTATTCTAATTGCAACTATTCCTCATTTACTAAGTTAATAAATGAAGAATAGTTGCAACTTTAGAATAACGTCCCAATAACATATATAAACTATTAACTGATATTTAACAAGTCTTTAGTAAGTAATTTACCAACAGCTTGTTCAGGATCTATTACTAATTTATTCTATATAGATAAAAATATCTAAAATACAGTTAACAAGTAATTTATTACTTGTTAACCAACAGCTTGTAAGTTATCTATTGGCTATCTGTAAGGCACAGTTATAAATCATTAACAAACCATTAACTTTTATTTTAAAAAGTAATTTATAACTCATTAACTATGGTAATAGCATTAACTAACAGTTTATTAATGGACTATTAACTAGTTATAACGGATAGTTATTCTAAAGTGTTAATGTCAATTCCACCACATCTCAATACACAACTTATTTCAAAATGAAATTAATTATGGCAGTCAAAAATTGTCTAAGATCATTATTGTCTGTAGTTTAACCAATCTTTCCACAATATATAATAATTATACATTTGTCAATGAAATAAATTAGTCCCTTAGGACCAAATGCTGAATTGCACCTGTCACACTCTTAAATTTAATATTAATTTGGTTAAGAGCCTATTATAAAATAAAGAAACTGAATTTGTATATTAAATATAGCATGAACTTATACATTGTCAATACACTTTTTGTGTGTGATGAGAACTTTTTAAATATTAAAAAAAAATGTGTGTGGTGATGGAAATGACAGTGGTGGAAATGACATTTCAACAGTTTATTGCGGAAAAAATGACGAATAGCTTCACAGATTAGCTTTCAATTGATACTAGACTTTCATGTTGTCACCGACTCTGTCCCAGTCAATCACCTCGCTGGCCAGCAGAGGTCATCATCACCGGACTTCTAGACATTACGTCATCCACTTAAACTGATAAGCACACGCACCTGTTCCTCATTCCGCTAACGACCCACACTCACTGATATAAGCCACACTCTCACTCCAGTTCAGTGCGAAGTCTTGTTCTGCCCTGGCTAACACTACTGAGTGTTTCCTGATCCTTGCCTGCTTTCCCGTTGACTACTTTGGACTGTATCTCGACTCTGTCTTGCTTGCCGCCTGCCCTGAACTCTAGCCTGCATCCTGACTTTGATCCTTGCCGCCTGCTGCCTTTGACCCATGCCTGAATACTCACCTTGTGTTTGCCAGCCACCAGCCCTTCGACTAACTACAACTGTGTTTTATGTGAGTTCGCACACGCTTAACATCTGTGTGCTATTTGTTATTAAACTCTGTTTAATAAACAATCTGCAAATGGATCCCTCTGTGTCAGACCCTCCGTTACACATGTATACAAAACACTCTTATTTACCTTAATTTTGTTTGGTTTTTAAAAACATCTTTAAAGGTACAACATGTTTGGAAATGATGTAGAATAAATGTATTTCCTTATTAAGCAATATTTACCTTGATTTTTCTTCAAGTATTGTTGATAAAAATTTAAATTCCCTCGATCTTGAGCTTGTTCTCAGATGGCACTATTCATTTTCATAGTGACCACCTAAATCATCTTTCACACAGACTTTTTAAAGCAACATTACAGTGTTGTGGTGGAAATGAAACACTGTGCGACAGCTATATTTTGTATAAAAAATAATACTGATAATAGTCTCACATTAATAACTATAAAATATTTAAATTATTTCACTAGGGCTTCATTAAGATACATTAATAGATACCAGATAAATAATATTTTTGAAATGTTATTTTCATTGTTAAAGTTTAAAGCTCTGGGTGTGTAACAAGGTAAAAACAGTGGATTTGACACCTAAATGGAGGTTGAAAAATAGATAATAAAAAGCTAGTAATTTTTTTCATAGTAGGTTTTATTGTTAGTTTGACAAAGAAAGAGAAATTTGAACATATATATATATATATATATATATATATATATATATATATATATATATATATATATATATATATATATATATATATATACACATATATTTATATATA
This sequence comes from Danio rerio, assembly GCF_052040795.2. Lineage (NCBI taxonomy): Eukaryota > Metazoa > Chordata > Actinopteri > Cypriniformes > Danionidae > Danio > Danio rerio. The sequence goes on from NC_141033.1 coordinate 25,891,627, forward strand.
TATATATATATATATATATATATATATATATATATATATATATATATATATATATATATATATATATATATATATATATATATATATATATATATATATTGGATATATGATCAAAGGACATAAAAGTGCCTGTAGTTGAAGAATTACCCAAATAAATAAATGGCTAACATCTGATGAATTCGCTTTCAGCACAAACTGTGCTACCATAATATGTAGGCTGCATAAATGTACACATTTTTACTTAGGAGACAAAAAAGGTATGTGTGGTTAGTAAAAATATTTTAGTGACGAAAGTAAGGCTAGGAAATAATGTGATGTTAGGCCATAAACCAGTTCCTCTTTATTTCTGTACCCACTTACCGAAAAAAATAAAGGGATTGCTGTAAAGTGGGGTAGATGCTCAGGGACTTTTGATTCAGAATTTACCAGCAACTTCCGGTGAACTGCCATGCCATTATTCAAGATCTTTGTTTAAAATCAATGACCTTCAAGTGAAGTCAAGTCAAGTGAAGAGTGAAACGAAACAATGTTCCTCCAGGACCAAGGTGCTACATCAAACAAAACAAATTGTCAACATCACACAGAGATGAACACTACTACAAAAATTTACAATAATGAAATAAAAATAAGATAGGATAAAAAAAACAAGAAAATAAGAGTAAAAGAGTAACAGCAATTCCGAACAGTACACTACGGATGTTGTGCAAATATTGGATCAAATATAAATACTGTACAGGTAACATTTGCCATTGAAGTGGACATGTTGTACAGAGCAGTATAACAATTGCAGTATTTCCTGTCGTTGTCCTTTAAGTTTTGTGTGTGCATATCAGTCCAGTTTCTTCATGTTTAGAAGTCTGATGGCTTGTGAAAAGAATGTGAGAATGGATGTGAGAACCTGAATGTTTCTGTATCTCTTTCTATACGGCAGCAGAGTGAAGAGTTTGTGTGAAGGGTGTGTTTGGTCAGCAACAATGCTGGTGGCTTTTCAGATGCAGCATGTTGTATTAATGTCCATCACAAATCACTGGATGATTGAGATATGATATAAAGTGGTTATCCCTCTAGACAAGAAGCACTGAATTAAATTCCAGTGTTCTTCGCCATGTCTTTAAAATATGGAAATTTATTTTGCCACAGTATTTTCAATGGATTTTCTGCGCACAGCTGCTGCTCATCATGGTGCTTACATTTCAATGGTCTTTAATCTCATTTTATGCTTGAAATAAATGAATTCTTAAATCTATTTAACTGATTATATTTTAAATAAATTACATTAAAGATATGGAAACCTTCCAATCGAGATTCTGAAATCGAGAATATAGTCACATCAACCTTTCATCGGGGAAGTTTACTGGTGGCTAAAAATGCTAACTGTGCATATAGCTCATAACGTCAATGCTGGGAAAGAACTGTCATACAGAAAAATATGTCAGTAGAAGGGAAAGTGCTGTGTCGTAATTGACAGAAAAACCTTTTTAATGACAATGGGTTTTATTCAGTCTCTGAGCCTGTGTTTTTATTTTACAAGTACGCATTGATCAAGTTTCTGTATTTTCAATTAAATTAAATTCAAGTGTATTTGTACAGCACGGTTATAATAATGATTGTTTTAGCTACTGTAGCTGCTTATTTCAGTACTTGCACCTTTGTGGTAATGAAAACAAAGTGTGCATCCATGGATAATGACATCAAACAAGACTGCATTAAAATTCATTATGCGCTTCATCCGGTAAATCAAAGTAAATGGATATTCTTTGGGCATGTATTTGTTTGGAGGCAGCAAAATGATGATGCTGCTATTAAAAGAATAAGGAGGCCATGGACTGATCACTGTTCAAGAGGAAACAGATTAGAGAAAAGCGTGTAATGTGCAGCTCAGTAAGAGTGTGTTATTTAAAAGGCTTCACTGTAGTCATGTAGCTGGAAAATTTGCATTCAGACTTGGGACAGATTTCTCTATTGTTCATTTTTCAATCCGATATAGATTTTTAGCGGTTTTTGGTTCTCATTTGTAGTTCAGTTTTCTTGGCTATCCACAAAGTCAAATTTGTATGATACACAGCAAAGATTCCTTGGAATCATTAGGAGTTTTTCAAATACACTGCACTAATGGAGAAAAAGCGACACAACATTAAAGCAATTCATAACTTTTTTGATTTAGTAGCTAATTTGTATAAATTGTATGATCTCATTTCTTTTTCAATGTTTTGTAATAAGTAAAATAGATACAGTTTTCTTGTGAGATCAGGCAGGCTCATCCAATTCTGTGAATACAAAGGGTGAACACAGCGAATTTTGCTTTCATATTAATGCGTAGGTTTTTTTTTCTATAGCAGAAGTTATGTGGAAATCATTACTGCTTGTATGCTCATGGCTCATGCCGTGTAAGAGGAACCTATTAGCTGGGAGGCTTACAAGCTCCTGATCAATTTTAAACAGTCCATATTGACCATATTTGGAATGTTTGTGAATAATAATGAACTCTGCTCTGATGTTTCAGCAGCTCTGTGCCTACTCTCTCTTACAAACACACAAACACATAATGGGATGTAATCACGTGCATAATAATAGTATTTCATTCATTTGTCAATTTTGACAAATTAAAAACTTTATTAAATTTAGTTACCTGAATTGGAGGACAGGTTTATTCTAGCAGTTTTAGACCATCTTTAATCCAGCAGAAAAAAAACTATTGTCTCCTTAGTTGTGAATAAAATATAGGCAACATTATAATTATACTCACCTCAAGGCAAAGACATGCATTATAGCTGTATTTAGAAGTTTTAACGTAGTTAATTTAAAAATTATTCATCCCGCTGTGAAATTCTTTTTCTTATATTTCCCAAATGATGTACAACAGAGCAAGGATTTTTTCACAGTAATTCCTACAATTATTTTCTTCTGGAGAAAACCTTATTTGTTTTATATCAACTAAAATAAAAGCGGTTTTTAAATTTTTTTTTAAACAACATTAAGGTCAATATTATTAACCCATTTAAGCAATATTTTATTTAAATTGTCTACAGAACAAACCAGTTATACAATGACTTGCCTAATTATCATTACAAATAATAACTTTAGCTCATTTTTTCGCTATCACATCAATAGCTCAATTAACCTAGCCAAGCCTTAAAAGCAGTTTAAGCTAAATACTAGAATCTTGAAAAATATCTAGTAAAATATTATGTACTGTCATCATGGCGAAGATAAAAGAAACCTGTTATTTCTACAATGTACTGTTGTTCTTTTATTCCAGAGAAATGACAGTAAGAACTAAGTGACATGACACAATGCATAAATGTGCAATAAACACGTTTCAGAAGTGTACATGTGTTTTTTGCCTTATTACAAACAAACATATATATTTCAAATTATAAATGGTAAACTAACAAAAAATAAACATAGTTTATACTCTTCTGTGTGGGTGCTGAAAAAAATTACAATCTGTATATCCTGCATTTTGCTTTATATCCTTGTTGCTTAGCAACAAATAGTAAACAATTTGTAGAGATGGTAAGGCTGGCTTTAGCCTAGTCTTTGGCTGCATTTAAAATCATGTACTACTCGGATACTACATTTGAATTTGAATTTACTTCATGATCGTTAGAAAAGTATGTTCTACATAGTATGCATGCGAGTAGTATGAATGGAATTCAGACATACTACATCTGTCAATTGTCATTATCACATGCCAGTTGCGTCAAAACAAGCTTAGATAAAAATGAAAAATAAGGTAACACTCTGTGTTTTGACTGCAAAACTTGGCTGTTTGAGTATGTCCAGTTGATGAAGAATGTGATCTAAAATAAATGCAAATCTTGAGGGTGTGCTAATGAATACTCCTGTGTGCAGTCTGTTTTAATTTTGGATGGGTCTGTTTTACACTGGGTTTTTACATTTGTAAGATTTATGTGGAAATGGGCAAACAATGGTTGAGGCTCGTGATATGGCCATTGCCATGTACTTGGCTCTTATTATTCAGCTATGCCTATATCCCTTTTTTATGAAGGTATTTTTGGTGCAAAACTCCCAAGCAGCTGTAAAAATGTAGTTTGTAGTTGTAAAGAATAGCCACACATGTGTATCATTAAGTTTGTACTCGCAGAACAAATTTGCAAATGTGTATCAGTACATTTGTACTTGCAGAGCAAATTTGCAAGTGTGTAGGTATTTTTTTGTCTCCAACAACGCAACGCAACACCTGTTCAAATCTTTCAGTGTAGGTGCACCAATCACATTGGACGAATCACAACTACAGAAACACATCCGCTCATGCTCTTTGCTACAATTGTTGCAGTGAAAATAGTGCAAAACACATTCACACACCTGCATCCAGAAATGTGAAGTCACAGACAAAACCTGCACATCTGTAGATTAAAATGTGTATCCGCACAAAGATAGCTGAATGTGTGTAGAATGTTGAATTTTTTATTCTAAGCACGAACACAAATATGTTCCTGCAACAGCTCAAATCTGCCAAGGCTCAAGCGCTGTTTTTCACTTGCAAATCTACTGCTGCGTCCGAAACCGCATACTTCCATACTATATAGTAGGCTAAAATCAGTATGCAAGCTGAGTAGTATGTCCGAATTCATAGAATTCGAAAATCAGTATGCGAGAAGTACCCGGATGACTTACTACTTCCGGCAAGATTCTGAAGTGTGCATTCCATGCACGCTGCACTATCCCATAATGCCCCGCGAGAGAATTCATGAATGGAAGTGAAGCGACGCAACTGACGCAGGTAGGTCACGTGACCATGACAAAATGGTGGATGTAGTACGTCCGAATTCCATTCATACTTTTCACATTCATACTGTACAGAACTTACTTTTCTAATGGCCGAGTAATACGTTTAAATTCAAATGCTGTACCTACTGAGTAGTAGGCGGTTTCAGACGCAGCCCATGTTTTGTGCTCTCGCTCTTTTGCACCAAACATCACTGTAGCTGCATCCCAAATCGCATACTTATGCGTTTTTGTATTTGTGATTCGTCCGATGGGATTTGTGCACCTGCACTGAAGGATTTGATCAGGTGTAAATGTTGTGTTTGTTGGAGACAAAAAATACCTTCACACTCGCAAATTTGCTCTGCAAGTACAAATGTACTGATACACATTTGCAAATTTGCTCTGCGAGTACACATTTAATGATACACATGTGTGGCTATTCTTTACAACTACAAATTACACTTTTACAGCTGCATGGGAATTTTGCACCGAAAATACCTTCATACTTTTTTTGTTTTAATATGGCACCTTTAAGGACCATCTGTTAGGCAGGGTCGAATTCTGATTGGTGTTAATGCACAAGGTGTCACTCATCGAAAATAACATTGTAGCTCAGTAAAGGCGATTGGATTAAATATTTGTATAATTTTTAGACATTTTTAATGGTTAGTCACAGTTGTCAGGTTCAACAATTAAATACACTTGCAAGATTGAACAGACAAATAGCTTTTGGTGTTCTTGCTGTGGTAATATGCCCGCTCCCCATATTAACAGTAAAGTGTCAGAAATGGTGTATATATCTGCTGATCGAAGTCCTATTTATAAGCCTGTAATTTTGAGTTTTCTAATATGTAGGTCTTGTTTTTTTTTTTTTTTTTTTTTTTTTTTTAAATAAATATTAAGACTTTCATCTGTACATTGGTTACTGGATACAATTTATGTTATTGTAGAAATGAGATGTGTATTTTGCAGCATGTTAAATGTTAAAGAACATGCCTGATTTTTTTTCTGGAAATAACATGTTTTCATATGAAAACCTTCTCGTCAGCTGAGCTCTTTCAAATCAACAGTTAGCCAAATAATTTAGTTAATTAATCCATTACATACTGTACTTTTCAATCACAGTTATCAGCCATTATCAAGACTGACTTGTTCTGATAGAGTTTATAGCATACATATAATATATAACAGCAAGTAAACCATGATAATATGAAAAATGTTGAAAGTATCTAAATAATATTTGGTTTGACTTGCAGTAGCTTAAATCAGCTCAAGGCCTCTACAGTGGTTCTGAGGTAACCTTCAGCGGTTTAATGCCTCTACGGATGGTTAAGACTTCAGTGCGACTGAGGAAAGAGAGCACAATAGAGTTAAGCTGGTTGCACAGACTCAGGCTCATCATCTATGTGCTCGGCAGATCAGAGCAGTATGTCTAACACCACCACCACCTCCACCCACCGCCAGCAACCACATCTTCTGGCAGAGGCTCTAGTCAAGACCAGCTTTTCCACCAGCAGCGCAGACTGTCACTGTCACCGGCATTGTCAAAGACATGATCAAATACTCTTCTGCTCTGCTGCTCGAAACTCTGCGCACACACACACATGCACACACGAGCGCTTCTCTTCCCAGCTCCCACATACGTTGAGACAAACTGTCAAAAGAACCAAAGATTAGTAGATGCAACTCACAGCACACTTATTGTTATGCATGGATTCAGAGCAGAGAAAAGGTGAATACATTTACGGAGAACCACAGGAAGAGAAAGAGCAGCAGCGGGACGTGTGCGATTCATTCCAGACCAGCAAATGCACCGGAGGCCCGTGCTAATTAGTCAACGTCCAGACAGATTAGGTACAAGGTGGAGTGTAGAAGTGGCTGCAGGATATTTCACATCAGTGTAATAGATTTTCTTTTTTTGCTTCCCCAATTCGAACACTATATACAGCTGTATGGATATATTTGGCTTCAGATCTGACAAGGCAGGAGGATTCGTCTATAAATTTCATGCACCAGTAAAAGCAATTTAGTTGGGAAAATACACCAGTGTAATGAGGACCAAAAAAACGAGCCTGAATCTGTCATCTGAAAATTTCTTTTGTTTGTTCGGTTTCTTTTTCTTTCTTTCACCCAGACACTGTAGATAAGGAAAACCGGGCCAAATATCTCTGAGCCCATTCCAATTCAGAAAATGTTTACACACCCATATTTATTATTCATAGTTCTAGGGCGGTTGCTTCTGAAAGACAAAAACAAAATCGTACAAGATAAACTGCTGTACCCTTTTCTGAATGTCCTACATTTGAGCACGGCTAAAGCGAAACACTTCTGTAAGAATGCCTTCATCTCTTATAACTGCTTACGCCAAGGTGGAATGCCGGAGAATACCAAATTATTCCCTGTAGGCTACAAACAACTTCCAAAAAGTGCTTATCTATGACATTTCAAGCTTACTTTCTGCAGGATTAGAGGTGGAGAAATTACACTTCCATTCGATAAAAGCTACCACAAAGAGCCCTACACATCAAGATAAGGGGAGGTTGCTGCTGACAGAGCTAAGGAAAGCGGAGGAAGGCTTTGTCCATGAAAATGAGAGAATGCTAAATATTTATTTTTTTCTGTACAGGTTTCATGGTCAGGAGGTCAAAGTAAACAGCTGCGCAGACAGAAGGTTTAATCATGATGCAGTTTTAGCCCTTCTGTAGCTGGAGAAGTGAAAAAGTATTTTGAAATGATATAACGCAACATGAGATTTCGCTTAATCTGAATTAATATTTAAATAATCCTAAACCCCTGAGGGTTGTGCAGAGATATGTTTTCTGGCCTTTTTTGATTCATGTACTACAGCCCTGTCTGTATTGCTCATGTTCCTCATCGCCAGCTGAAATGTGTCTAAACTGATATCATATAATTCTTTTTGTTTATTTTAAACAAAGTAATCAACACCTTGTCGCTTTACCTGTCTGCATGCAAAAAGCTTTGACAGTTATCTATAGAATGTTAGGTAAAAAGAAATTTATTTTTTATTATTTTTGTCTCTTTTTCTTTTCATTAAACAATTGCATTTGTATTGCCTAAAGGTGATGTATATTTTTGCAGAAGTAGATGAAGCTGATAGAAATGCAAAGGCCTGATTGTCTAAAATTAACTTGAGCTCCGCAGTTAAACTTCATGTCAGCAGAGATGGGTTAAAACTGAACAAAGAATATGTGCAGTTGAGAAAGTCTTAAGCTTTTAATGTTTTGCAGAGAATTCATAGAAAAAGAGGATGTATGTATGGCTGCGGCCAATGGAGAACTGGAGAATGACTGACAAGTGACTAATTTCACTAAACTCCACCTGTTAATATCAGCTGCCTATAAAAGTTGGAGTCAAGATGTTATACTGGCATTGCGTTGAAATTAGCAAACTTCTGTGAATCGAATTATTCATTTGTATCTAATAAATTACTAATATGTTTGACACTTTGACAACTCTCTCCTGACCTTTTTTTATTGATCACACATGGAATTGATTAAATATTCCAACAAGGAAAGTTATTTTAAAGTTGGTAATGAGGTTCACTGGTTAAATAATGATGTGATTTGAAACAGGTGATGTCAACAGATGATCGTAATTATGATTTGGTACAAAAGCAGCATTAAAGAAAGGTCTAGTTCTTTAGGAGCAAAGATGGGCAGAGAATCGCCAGTTTGCCAACAAATACCTGAGAAAATTATTAAAATGTTTAAAAACAATGTTTCTCAAAGAAAGGTGGGAAGATAAGGGCGCAAGCCTAACCTGAACAATCGTAATCTCCTATCTCTCAGGTGGCACTGCATCAAGAATCGTCATTCATCTATAAGCAATATCACCACATGGGATTACTTTGGTAAACCTTTGTCTTGTACCGAAATACTTAGTTACATCAACAAAAAGCAAGTTAAAACTGTACTGTGCCAAAAAGAAGCCCTATGTTAACAGTGTCTAGAAGCCTTGTCGACTTTGTTGGGCTTGGACACCTCTGGGATAGACCATCACATTTAATACATTGAACAAAAATACAAAGGGATGTTAGAGCACAATATACTGCCTTCTTTTCCATGGACGCCGATCCATATTTTAACAAGAATGCAAAACCACATTCCACACATTACAAAGTCCTGGCTGTGGAAGAAGAAAATACAGGTAATTGACTGGCCTGTCTGCAGTCCCCACCTGTCTTCAATAGAAAATGTGGCACATTTTGAAACACAAAATGCTACAAAGAAAGCCCTGTACTGTAGCCCACCTTAAGACTTGTTAGCAGAATTCAAAATTACATCTAAAACACTTCATCACTTTATGTCTAGAGGGTCTACACGTCTTTTAAGTGTTGTGAAAAGGAATGACAACATTACAAAGTGGTGAATGCTTTACCGTACCAACTTTATTTTAAATGTGTTGCAAGAGCAAAAATTAGAACATATTTATTTAAAAAACAAATCATGAGCACAATAAATGATGCTTGTTGTGTTGTCTGCAATGAAATGCAAGCCAAAGTAAATTTAGTAATCACTTCTTTCTTTTTTGATTTTGCATTATGTAAACTGTCCAAACTTTTTTTCTGATTTGAGGTTGTAGATTGAACATAAAACAGTTGACCTCCCAAGAAACATTTTTTGATTTAGGTAGGTTCAACTTACATAAGTATATAAGTAAGAAGCAGCAAAAGTCATTTTTTAAATGCAATGATTGTCCTTGAAGTGAACAAGGCTTCATCCCTTTCGCAACTGAAGTAAAATATAGGTCTGCCAATGATTAAGTAGGTTTGATAACTCCTAATGTGTTTCTAACATGTGAAGCTAAGGTAAGTGCTTCTGTTAGCGCATGCAGTCCCAGTCTCAGGCTGGCCATTCTCAGATATTAACCTCATGAAAGACTGACAAATGGAACTAATTACCCTGCAGTGGCAGGAGACTCTTGGTGTCCACAGAGGAGAAGCACACACTCCGCACCCTTCAACTCATCAAGGTCAGCTTTTATACAAAACACTAACACAAAGTTCCCCATCAAACACACAATGCCTGCTAATGCACTGAGAACTGATTTACCTAAATATGTAAAAGCATATAGGAGAAAGAAACATTTTGCGTTAATTTCTATCTACTTTAAGTAAATATGCATGAAACCTATTTTTTCCTGGAATAAATGAACAAGTACAAGGCACCATTGCTTTTAAACACAGATGGGCACCTAATTAAACACATTACACTTTCTGTTCCTCCAAACAAAAGCACAATTCTCAACTGAACTCACTTCCAGACAATATTATGTACAGTAAACACTATTAATAATACTGGGTTATTCACTGTTCGGAAATAAAAGTGGATTCTCATTGGAGTTCAGGTTCAATTAAAAAAAAAAAAAATACCCATAAACATCTGGAACTTGTCACTTTTTGTTCATACACTATCACCAATTTAGCTAAAAACTGTCTGTCATATTGCATTTAGATTACTTTATCTTCAATACATTTTCGGTTCATGAAAGAATACTGGAATATGCATCCACAAATGTAAGAATGGGTTTTAACCACAGCGATTCGAACTGTAGTTCTGCCGAGTGACTAAAAAGTTATCAGCATGATAGTAAAAAAACTGTAAATTCTAGTCAAACCAATCTTCTGCAATCTTGTACCAAAATGGAAATAAGGGCAGTAATTAATATTATTTGCTTAACCCTAATAACACATTTGGTTCTTTTTTGAGATGCAAGAGATCCATAAAATTTATATATATATATATATATATATATATATATATATATATATATATATATATATATATATATATATATATATATATAAAAATAATAATAATAATAAATTGTAAAGGAACAAATGTTATCTCTTTTCAAATTTTGCAGAAGAAAAATTGTGGTCATTGCTAAGTGGATAATGTTAGTTTCTGCCAGTAATTCTCAGACAGTTTTTTATTTTTTTATTTTTATGAAACACTTTTTTTTATGACTGCTTAAATAGACCGGTATATAATTCATATAGAGTGTCTCATTAATCAAACAATATTATTGTAAAATCATTGTTAGAAACCAACAGCACTCACTCACAACACACTGTTAACATACTGTAGAAATAAACACCTTCTGTTTAGGGTATAATACACACACAAAAAAAAAGAGAAATGTGTGCACATCTGAGATTCTCAAAGGCAGGTGCTCGATCAAAAACAAACGCAGTGGAAAAAGTGAAAAGAAAATCAGCACACTGCCACTTTAGCTCTCAAATTTTTCTTCATCTTTATCGATATATATATATATCAGTAAAGATGAAGAAATATATATGGAGATATATATTGAGGGCTAAAGTGGCAGTGTGCCGATTTTCTTTTGACCTTTTCTATAGTACACACTTAATTATCACCAGAGTTTGCAAACTCGTTTTGATATTAGCTTTTAAAGTAAGATATTGTATAACTGCATTGTAAAAATATGCATTAATTTATTCAGTTTTCATTTCAGTTGAAATGTCAGAATTTAGTCAGTATATTCTAAACCTTTAAGAGGAAAATAAACATAAATGTTTTGACAGTATTACCATGTCTAATAAGCAAGTGCAAAAAGTATTTTACATATTAGAAAATAAGCAGGTATAATTAGCTGGAATTAATAATGTAATTATGCATTGTTACACAGCTTAGACTAATTAATTCCTTCTGCTGTGTGACTGTTGAACTCAACATCTTGTTTATTCGAATTCCAGACACATCCTGAATTTAACACAAGCCTGCTCTATTTCTAAAAGCAAACTCATCTGGCGAAGTGAAAGCTTCACCAGTGCACTGCTCCTCATAAATGCAGTCCAAACAAAATCAACTACACAGAGGTCTCTTGCCGCTGATGCTCCAGCTGTGCCCTGCTTATATCCACATGCATATTATTTTGCTCTAATCCCATGTCTGTCAAGCTCCATTTTAAAACTCCAAAGCTAATTTAATTCAGCTATAGTGTGACGTGGTGAAGGATTGAAGCAAAGCTGGCAGTGCAACTCTACTGACACAACATGCTTCATACAGTAGCCCAAAACCACAGCCTGAGGTTGGATAAAATCAACCTCGAATCCATCCAGTCTGTCGTCAAGCATGAAGATGCAGCTTCTTATGCTTCCTGCATTCAGAATTACTATTAAGTGAATGCAGTGACAGTACGTTTGGCCTTTTAAAGTGCACGCCATTCAAAATGAAAGAGATGTTTATGCATTAAATCGGACTGAACTGAACAAGAGGTTATTCTTCAGACAGCGGGTTGTTGGTCTTTTAAATCAGAATGGAGAAATCATGGAAGGTTTTAGTTACACTATAGCTTTAATCATTCTATGCTGATTTCCTGTTCTGTTAAGATTGAATATTACTGGTATACTCAATCATTAACAATGATCAGTTTATAAAGTTTGACAAATATATATTAAGAATAAAACTTAAGACTCTTTAAAAAAAAGATACAAATATTTAGTCTTTATTTGAAATAAAATGATTGCACTGAGCGGTTTGCTGCTGAGTGTGACATGGCTGGGATAAGAATCCGCGCCTCCAAGTCTGAGGCCATGGGGCGAAATTCAATTCATGTTTATTTGTATATCGCTTTCACAATGTAGATTGTGTCACAGCAGCTTAATATAGAAGTTCTAGTAAATTGAAATTGTGTCAGTCCAGTTTTCATAGTTGAAGTTCAATTTAGTGTGCATTAATTTTTACTGCTAAAAGTCCAAACACTAAAGAGCAAATCCATTGATGCGCAGCACCCAACCAAGCAAGCCAGAGGCGAGGAACATACCAACTGACAGAAGTGAAAGAAAAAAAAGAACCTTAAGAGAAACCAGGCTCAGCTGAACATTTCTCCTCTGGCCTAACTTCTTGTGCAGTGCTACAGTCTAGGCACCGGAGGCTGGAGAACACTGGACGTTTATCGTGGAAAACTGCAGGTGTGAGTAGGTCACCGGCGGGTGATCAGGCTGGCCCATGGGATCAATGTGAAGACTCATCTGTCAATGTGGTCTTTCAAGAATCACTCTCATGCTCCTCCATGACTGCCTCTGTGGTACTCCACTGGTGGTTTGCCATCTCCAGGATGGGGAAAATTCCTTACCCCAGGTGGAGGAGTTCAAGTATCTTGGGGTTTTGTTCATGAGTGAGGGAAAGATGGAACATGAGATTTACAGGTGGATTGGTGCAGCGGCAGCAGCAATGCGGTTGATATACTGTTCCGTCGGTGTAAATAAGGAGATGGGCCAAAAGGCAAAGCTCTGGATTCACCATTCAATCAACATTCCTACTCTCACCTTTGATCATGAGCTTTGGGTCAAGACTGAAAAGAAAAGATCTCAGATACAAGCGGCCAAAATGAGTTTCCTTCACAGGGTGGCAAGGCGCACCCTTTTAGACAGGGTGAGGAACTCTGTCACCCGGGAGGAACTTGGAGTAGAGCCGCTACTCCTCCACATCGAGAGAAGTCAGATGAGGTGGCTTGGGCATCTCTTTCGGATGCCTCCTGGACGCCTACCTAGGGAGGTGTTTCGGGCATGTCCCACCGGATAGAGTTCTAGGGCAGGCGTGTTCAAACTCTGTCCAGGAGGGCCAGTGTCCTACATAGTTTAGCTCCAACTTGCTTCAAAAGACCTGCCAGGTGTTTTTAAAAAGTTTTTTAAAAATCTATTAAGAGCTTAATTAGCTGGTTCAGGTGTGTTTGATTAGGGTTGAAGCTAAACTCTCCAGGACACCGGCCCGTCAGGACCGAGTTTGGACACCCCTGGCCTAGGGGAAGACCCAGGACACGCTGCAGGGACTATGTCTCACAGCTGGCCAGGGAACGCTTTGGGTTCCCCAAAGAAGAGCTGGAGGTAGAGTCTGGGGAGAGGGAAGTCTAAGGTTCTCTTCTAGGACTGCTGCCCATGACCTGAACCCGGAAAACAGATGAAAACTAATAAATTGAGAGTCAGATAAGAGTAAAGGTCAAAATTGAATGAATGAAACTAATGAAACTCGAATGAAGTTTAGGGATTTTTAGTAATCTGTTTACAGCTGTGTAAGAGAAGGCTTACATGGCTTTAACCTTCACCCATATTGTTAGTTCTGTCATAGGTCTAATAGATGGACCCTTACACATCAAACCACATTGGACTGAGCAAGAGAGGGGTTATTTTTCAGTTAGTGGATTGTTGGTCTCTTAAATCAGAATAGAGATAACATGGAAGGTTTGAGTCACACTATAGCTAGTAAATACACTATAGTCATTCTACTATGCTGATTTGCTGTTCTGTCAAGACTGAATCTTATTGCTACTCAAACATTAATAATGATTCTACTCGTCAATGTTGAAGACATTTTTTCCTGCATCAAAGTTTATAAACTGATACTTATAACTTTAAGAATCTTTAAAAGTTTAAAATGATTTATTTAACATTATACTAATATAATTTACTATATTTAAAATTGCGTGTCCATCGTGATTAAATGTAAATACAATTTTAGTCATATTTGTGAATGGTATTGTACCAGTTTCCACGAAAATATGAAACAGTTTTTAACAATGATGAAAGAAGGAAGATGATGATAATAATGATAATAATAAAATCTGAAAGATCAAGTGATACTAGAGTAATACTGATTAAATTTCAGCTTGAAATCAAAGGGGAAAATATATATATTTTTTTTAATCACAGTTAATAATATTTCCCCTTTTTACTGTTTGTACTGCATTTATAATCAAATGTGGTCCTTTGTGAGCGGCAGGATTTTTTTAAAAATCGTGCAAATCCCAAACTTTTGACCTGTAGTGTATAAATAACATCCAAGTGTAACAAAGAAGCACACACACATTCAGCAAATATAACCATATGCACACTCAAAGGTAAAAGCATTCATTAAATTTCCCTGTTAATGGTCCTATTGCTTGTCTTCGCCTCACCAAGGGGACACATTTGCATTCACAATGCAACTCCACGGTGCCACTAATTGCCTCTAAATTTAGCATGTTGGCTTGTCCAGGCGACACGGTAAGAAAAAGATGGAAAAACTAAACCATTACGACGGGAACAAGAAGTAAGGCAATCCACAAAAGAGGGTTTTGATCATATGAAGGACATATTGCAGCGTTCAAGGACATTTTCCTCAAGAAATCAACGTGACACTGCATAGCAACGGTGCTGCCATAACAGACGCTTGAAAAAAAAAAAAAAAACGATGGCATACAAAGAACAAATGCTGCTCCACTTTAATGATGCTTGACATTCAAAATAAATGTTCATTTCAAGCGCAATTATGTTTAAGAGTCAGAAGTGAGGATGAAGGGTTTACAGATAGCTTTAATGTGAGCACTGAATGGAAATCACCTCCTGTGAGGCCAAAATCAACATCCTTCATGTCCTTGAGGACTCGCCTGTAATAGAATATAACTCCCTTTTACTAGGAATCAAGGTTTTTCATTTCCAAAATAAACCAATTCTGGCTTCAGGTTTGTCATTTAAATGAGAAAAGTGCAGCTGGTTGGGTTTGGAAAACTCAAGTGTTTGGTGTCTAGTTTCATCCGGCTAGTGTATTGTTTTTATTATTTTCTACACTTCAGTAGTGCCTTGGTCAACAGGGCGGCTGTATGCTTTTGTCAATCTAGATCAATTTCTTTCCCTGTGGCTCCGCTGGTATACAGCATGGCACTAACAGCAACAAGGTCATGGTTTGATTCTCCGAGAAGGCATACTGATAAAATATAGCTTGGATAAGGAGAAAGAAAACCACTTCAGATAAAAGCATCTGCCAAATAAACAGAAGGTTATTGTAAATTCCAATATTCCTTTTGGGGGGAAATGAACTGCTGTTCATTAGTTTGGGGTTGGTAAGGTTTTCAAGTATTAAAAAAAATATGTCTAATGCTCAGCAAGGTTGCATTTATTTGATTAAAAGGTTAGATCATGCAACAATTCTGTCAATTTGACTCACTCTCAATTCGTTCCAAAGCACTGAGGCCTTTGTTCATCTTCAAAACACAAATTAAGATATTTTAGGTGAAATCAGAGTTCATTCATTCTTCATAGACTGCAACAGTCTAGATTCTTTCAGCGTAGGAAAAACAACAACTTTAAAACAGAACATTTATGACTGTAGACTTGATGCTCAAATACAGCAGTACATTACACCACATACAAATTAGTTTTCTTGACTCTTTTTTTATAATTAAAACTACACATTTATAATAGGGCTGTCCAAGGAGGGATTTACGTGTAACACACTTTAAACAACAATAACAATGTGTGTGTATGTATGTATGTGTATATATATATATGTGTGTGTGTGTGTGTGTGTGTATATATATATATATATATATATATATATATATATATATATATATATATATATATATATATATATATATATATATATATATATATATATGTAATGATAAGGTTATTATGTAGTGAAAAAAAAATCTTTTTTTTTTTTCTAAAAATGTCACTTTATACAATTCTTTGCTTTTTAAGAATGGTAGATTTTCTTGCCGTCAAAACGGGCTAAATCCAAAAGTGCTTTTTTTTGCAAAAAGCTCTAAATCCACCTATTGGGACAAGACAGTATATTAGTTGAAAATCACTAAAGATGCAATTAGAGATTATTTTATCAAACATAAAACACATTACACAATCCACCTAAAATTAAAAATATATGAATCTGTTAAGTAAGTGGCGGTTCACTCCGCTGTGATAAACCAGGGAAAAAGCAGAAGGAAAATTAATGAATGAAATCTGTCAGGTAAGTGCATTAATCAATAACATTAAAGCTGACATTAATTAAATCCTAATGTCATTTCTGGTATTTGGGATTTAGATTTAATGCAAGAAGAACAATGTAAACATTGTAAACTAAGCTTGGTAGATTCAAATAATGTAGTGTAAAAACATTGAGAAACATCAATATCTGTGCACTGTCTAAAAAGCTTGTCAGATGTATAGGTAATATGAAGTAATACGAATAATGTATAGTTTTATATATTACATTTATCTTTTAAAAAATAGATTAAATTAGCAAATGAAACACAAGGTAGGCCTATGGGCAAAAAGGGGATGCCTCTCAGACAATTTTAGAAGCTGTTATTTATTTATTCTCACCATACTTAAAGTCATTATTTTCGTCTTATGTGCGCACAAAAATTATCCCCGGCCCTCCAGGACAGAGTTTGGGCACCCCTAATCTAGAACATCTTAATCTGCATTTCAAAGTAGAATGAAGGTCTAGGGGTTTAGAACAACACGAGAGTGATTCAACTATTGCCATTTTTGTTGAACAAAACCTTTTAGTACTGTGAGTGAAACTATGAGATATTTTCATTTAAACACAGCCATATTCCTACATTTTCAGCAGCCATTGCTATTCAAGTTCCACTGGGAAGATTAATGAGTTGGAAAGACACAATTATGAGTTCAATAGCACCTTTTTGATTGAACCAATATTGCAATGTTCATTTTCAAACCCATTTCTCACTGCTGTCATTTTTCTTGTGTTTATTTGATTACTCAGAAGAAAGAGAACAGCACATATACTTATATATTCATCTCAGCAGTGTTGGCGTGTTACAGCCTCATTTTACTTCCAATCATTTCTGTGAAACTATGTTTTTACAGTTGTTTTGACCAATTTAATGGATTCTTGATGAATAACAGTATACTGTTTTATATTTTTAGAAAGGCCCAATGGGTGACCTTTAACTTGGTGTGTCCTGGTTTTTTTAGATTTCAGTACTTTGTAACAAAAAATAAAACTTAAGTAATGTTATGTAATTTTAATGTGCTTTTATTTATTCTTTTTTTTTTTTTTTGGTAAAAACATGTCATTTGAGAAGAATCTTATCAATATAAAGACAAGGTAAAAACAGACATATGCAAGTTTTTCAATGTTGAAAAGACAGTTTGTGTCTTAAACAGTGAATACAAGTAAGAGCCCTGTATTTTCCTTAGGTTCTACAAAATCATTCATCCTGGAAGAAGGAGTCTAAATCCCCCATCTCCTCTTGGGCCTGTTTAGGGTTTGCCTGAGATGGACGGGACGCACTGGGAGGATTTTCTTGGCTTTTTTGTGACATCTCCACTTCTTTCTTGATGCCTTGGCCTCCACCCAGAAGCTTCTGGCTCTCTGTGAAGTACTGGTTTGGATGATTGAGAGAAAACCCAGCATCCTCAACCTGTAACAAACAAACAAGACAAAATGTAAGCAGAAGACAGAAGCTCCATCCAAAAATGCTAATTAAATTTATTTGCAAAACTAGAATATCGCAATAAAGCAGCATTTCCATCCAAAGACAACAAAATAGTCACTTCCTGATTAACTGGTGCCAAATACCAACAGTAAAATCGGAATTTGCAGCAAAAGCTGCATGAATCTTTACTTTATTTAATAAATGACTTGCTCCTCACTAGACAATGCCGACATGCAATGAACATGTGGTATCATTTGAAGGTGTGAGACGCGGGGCACAGACGCTCTTGACAGTTCTGGAGGTCATTAATAATATAACACTAATACTGAATACTGATACAGTTACTGCATTTTAAAGTGACCAAAACAACATTTCAGATGTTTTACCGTGTGCTCAGATGCTGGTTTCTCCATTCACACATTTTAACATCATATAATCTCACAGAACAAAATCACATAACTTTTTTTTTGCGTATACTGAAGTTTGTTTAATTAATATGTTTCCATCACAGTTTATGCGCATTTCTTCTTATCGAACAAAACATTTATGCTAATTATTCAGTTATGCGCAAACATTTTTATGCGCATTTTGAAAATTGATACGCATCTTGGCATTTCCATCAACTATTTTTTATGCGCATATCCAAAATGCAGATAATAATAGGTGGATGGAAACATAGCTAGTGTCTCCAGTCTCAATATGAGGATATAAACAGAGGAACTTCATCTCTATACAGTAGCTGCCCAGACTGATCTTCAAAATTATGTGTGAAAAACTTTAATATCATCAACTCAAGCACTTTCATGACAACTCTTTAATTTAAGTTTAACCAAAAATAAAAACGGATAGAAATATATAATGTATTATACACTACACTAATACTAATTATTGTTATTGCATAAATAATAATACAAAAAATTATATATATATATATATATATATATATATATATATATATATATATATATATATATATAAAATAAAAATAAACGTTTATTGATTTTTCTTTTAAAGGAGTAATCATGGATCGGAAATAAAGGGAATGGTTACATTTAATTTTGACAAAGCGTTAAAACATTAAACATTTAGTTTTTTCATTTAATTTTAACATTTAATAAGTAATTACATTATTTTGACAACAAATTTATATTAAATCCTAAATCCAGAAAATGAAAAGCGAAAATGAAGAAATTAATAAAAAAAAAAATATATATATATATATATATATATATATATATATATATATATATATATATATATATAGCTCTTATAGCCACAATATTGGAATAAAATACAAACATAAGTGCGTGCTTGTGTGTGTGCACGTGACATATGAGCAAAATATATTTTTTTCTTTTTTAAACATTTCCAAAATTATGTTGAACAGAGCAAAGAAATTTTCACAGTATGCCTGATAATATTTTTTCTTCAGGAGAAAGTCTTATTTGTTTTATTACGGCTAGAATAAAAGCAGTTTTTCATTTCTTAAACACCATTTTAAGGACAAAATTATTAGCCATTCTTTTTCGATAGTCTTCAGAACCATCGGTTTACAATGAATTACCTAATTGACCTAACCTGTCTGGTTAACCTAATAAACTCATCTTTAAATGTCACTTTAAGCTGTATAGAAGTGTCTTGAAAAATATCTAGTCAACTATTATTTACTGTCATCATGGCAAAGATAAAATAAATCAGTTTATTTAGAAATTAGTTATTAAAACTATTATGTTTAGAAATGTGTTGAAGAAATCTTCACTCTCTGTTAAACAGAAATTGGGGAAAAAAATAAACAGTGAGGCTAATATTTTAGGGGTGGGGGGTGGCCTAATAATTCTGACTTCAACTGTATATATATACATATATATATTTCTAAGCAAAAACATATTTTCCATAAAAAATAAAACACCTTCGAATGTCATCCAAGTGTACACACAGTGAATGTTAGAAAGGAAGCTTTTTGCCCAACTCCTCCTTTCTTTCCTCCTTGTTTATGGCAAACCCTCTCACTGATGGATCCCTAAAAGCTCATTGCATTCAGAACAGCGCGCGATCCATTTGTTTCTAAGTGCAGAGGATATGGCTGTTTAATTATGCCTCAATCACAGCACGCCCCTGATACTCCTCATGAATCACAGTTTCAGACCGTCTCTCTGAATCGAGAGCACAGGGGTCCCCGCGGTAGTTAAGCTGCGGACAGAAAGATCCATTACTCGGATCCATCTCAGAGTTAACACATTACAGCGACTCTGCGCCAAATCAAATATGCATAAACATGAAACAATCCCAACCCAGGCCGAGAGACGGATCAATCCGGTGGATGAGCAACAAGCTCTCCTTCTCCCTTCTCCCAGGTTCGCCTCTCTGCTTTTCAATATTCTCTCTATTGTTTGATTTATTGCATGCGTGTAAATATTTCATCAGAGAAGTATTACATTTTGACCTTTAAATAAATGCTGCCAGGGAGGGAGGAATGTGAGTGCCTATTTGTTAAGGGAAAACGCAAGGCACATATGACAGTGATTAAAGTCTCCAATGCTCTCATCTAACCAGCTTGTTTCTGCAGCTAATATGGTTGTGGCAACTAAGCTATCACAATTAACACCTTTATTTAATAAGTCTACATCAGGGGTTCCCAAACTTTTCAGCCTGTGACCCCTAAAATAACAATGCCAGTGACTCACGACCCCTTAATTCCTTTTAGGTGGTTATAAATAATCAAGCGTTGCTCATCCAACAATAGACCTATATAAACACAAACATATAAACAACACAATAAAGTGCAACAGTCTAAAACCCATATAATTGTTATAGTCATTTATATTAATGCATTTCATTTAAAATTAACTTCAGCAAAAGAGACTGGGTGAGACAATGTTTTCAGCAAAAGTCTATTTTTGGTTTAATTTTGGACACAGTCAGTCACAGAACATTCTCAATGTTCAGTTGTGGCCTGTATTTATTATTGTTGTACTTGATTGTCAAAAAGGTGTCAGAAAGTTTAACCTGGTACCATAAAATCAATCAGTGTTGTTAATCTAACATAAACATACCAATCCTATAAAAAAAAGGCTGATAGCTTTTCATTTGCATGTTGTTTTTTACTCTCAAAAACTATTTTTTTTTTGTATCTTTTTATGATAAAATAAGGTCATTTTAATAGTTAAAAAAATGATTTGACTTTTGAAAGTCACCAAGCCCTTAAACCACTTAACTCGATCCACCCCGCTAACCTGTTGCAAATTTTGAATGTTTAAAAGACAGTTAACCCTTGTGTGCTGTTGGCAATGTTTTCATTCACTCTGGAGTGATTTTAGTCTTAATTTGGCACCAAATTTCTTTGTTTCAGCAAGTGGATTAATTTTTTTTTTTTTTTATTAATCTTATTTTAGGAAAATGCTTTGAAAATCATCAAAAATTCAACAATACACTGGGCAATTTTAAAATATGACTTTTTTTGATCATCAGTTGCAGTGCAAAAAAATAAGCTTAGTTTCTGCCTTCTATATGGACCTTTACATGGAGAACATTTGCGTAATAGAACATTTTAACTTGATTACGATTAATGAGTGGAATATTTTATTTAAATTTTTTTTTTGTATTTTACAACAATTTATATTATTAAATATTCACATAAAAAATAAATTAAGTTTCATCTATCCAATAATTCCAGTCAGCATTAGTGTACTTGCAATATTGTAAAAAACACAGAATTTCCATTTGTTATATGTAAAAAGGCCTAAATACATGCAAGTCCTTGTGATATCTTTACTGCTCTATTCATTCACCTTCAGAAATGTAATGTTTAGACCATCACTGTGCCTCTCGCTCATTCCCTCTCGTCGCCATGATTTCCAAGTATTTTAACCCATTTTTGTGGATCACGGAGCCGGTATGAGCTTGCGGGAGACTTGCGTGGCTTCGGGGAGAGATCATAAGGTTGCATGAGACACTAGATAGAGGTGATCGCTCTGCTTGCATCACAGCAGCTTAAAATACTGGAAATGCAACTGCTGCACTTGCAACAAAGAGAGCATCAGTCACGTGAGTTGCACCAATAGACAGAGGTCGCATTACATCTGTATGTATTTTAGCTGTATTTTTAGATCGCTCATGCCCCACACATCATTCACCTGTGTTGTGGCGGCTGTAGGCTATGAATAATAGACAAGAGCGCACGTGCGTCTTCGGTCCTGTCAGGTGTGGCACGCATACTCTCATACAGCAGAGTGTCTGCGTAAACTCCATCATGCGCGATTCAGAAAGCAGAAATTTGTAAACCTGCAACCATGATCTGCCGCTATATAGACAATAACATTAACTTGACTTCAAGGGGAGCAGGGAAAGCCATTTGGGAGGGCGGGGCTCCCCCCTAATATAATGGTAGGGGAAACACTGCACTCAAAAAAAGTGAAAATAAATGACTTTTAATTATTATTATGTTTTTCATATCAAAAGTAGAAAACAAGTATCTCTTCTAAATAAAATAACTTGTATATCCTGTAAATAATATTTAAAACTATGAATTTCTTGCATCTTCTGTAAACACATATTTTAATGTAATAAAAACTTTTATGGCAATCGATAATATGCCATCTCCCAGCCCTAAAAAGGGAAGTCAATTTGGACAGTATACAAGGGTTAAGTTTGGTTTTAACAGCTTTAAATTATGAGGACATAGGCTTGTCTTCAAAAACAACATCAACATTATAAAACCTAGGTCATTCCCATGTCAATACTACAAATAGGTCTCATTTTTAACCAACAATACCACAACAGATTTCTTATAAAAAAAAAAAAAAACACCCATTTCACTTTTAAATTTATACCTTCTATGGGATGTTATACATTGAGATATTTGAGTAAATCTGGTTATATTGGTTTTACATTAGATTAGTCAGTATCTCACCAAAAATGTCTCAACAATGAATATGTAAAGGGGAAATTTAAAACAAAAGGTTTATAAAGAGGAGAAATTGCGCAATCGTGGAGTTATTTAATAATCCCGACAGGTCTAGCAGCAGCCCTTCTCAGATGGTGGGTGCAGATCCACTGATGCTCCAACGAGAAGGTTTTATTGCGCCTGTTAACGTCAGAGCTTTCCTCATTGTAATATATGAGTCATGAATTCTGAGATGTGTTTTCATTGGTTGGAGGAGAGGCGGCAGTTTATCTTTCAAATGCTGTTATTGCAGGCTGTTCATCAGGAAAGCCATCTTCTTCATTTTGCCGCATTATAAGCCGCTGGCACTGTTTGGCTCGGGGCGATTAGTCATCAGCAATGACCCCGGTCCCCATCGCCCTGGGGCCACCAGCTAAATGATGCCCTTGGACTGCAAAGGCGCTGCTGTTTCACCAGGAGCCATTAAAAGCCATTATATCCTATCAATGACACTTTGAGTGCATTACGGCATTAAAAGAGGGGTGGCGCAGACACAAACACCGTTATAAAGCTTTCTTATTGAGCGAATAAATCTAGACGCGCAAGAGATTAGAAATTTATACACACGCTCTTTGATTTACTCGTCTCAACATCGAGCAAAAGCATCAACAACAGCAGGAATGGCAGAATATATGATCTGAAGTGTTTACTGGGATTTGTGTGGGACTTTTACTTTGCACTGTTGCTGTAATTAAGGACAACTATGATGGAAATAATAATTGGTTTAAAAAAAGAGGAAAATAAATTTAATTAAAATACAGTTTACTATTGGTTAAAGTTCTGGAGTTAGTAAGATTTCTTTTCTAGTTTAAGAAACAAAATCAAAGCAAATATTAAATTTGTTTATGTTGGCAAAACATTATGCAGTAAAAAAAATCTAATTCAAATAACTACTGCTCTTTTAAGTTTATGGTAAATATATCCTTTCCACAAAATATTCACAGCTACTGTATTCAACACAAAACCAAACAATAACAATTAATCTTGAACAGTAAATCAGTATACTAGAAGGATTTCTGATCACATGACAAATGTTTTAGCCTTGATTCAAAGAAAAATATCTTTTCACAATCAAAAAATTGTTGTTGGATTATAGTAATATTCTACAATATTTTTGGGTTGACTAAGTTACAAAAATATCCAACCAAATACAACAAGGTGTATGCACAAAGACTTTTAATTTTCATTCTTTTCATTTAGGGCTGGGCAATAAAATTGAAATTTATATTTATTGACCGAACACTATTGTCAATAATGATTAAAAAAAAGTTTGGTATAAAGGCTATAGTTTTGTTAAAATATTGCTGCTTAGTGCGCACCTTGGAAGTAATGGCAATAAGCTTAGGTGTAAGTTTGTCATATTAAATGGAGACGTACGACTTGTACGACGCAAGTATGGTCTTCACTGCCTGATACGAAATAAAGTGGGCCTCAGACTGGACAACAAGCACTGCATTAAGTGTATTTTTTCCACGCCATGTCTTTAAAATATAAAAATTAATTTTACTCTAGTATTTTAAATGGAGTTTCTGTGTTAGCCTGCTGTTACTGACAGCACTAGCATATACAGGGTCTCATCTTAAGCATGAACAACTAAATAAATGCTTAAGTTTATTAAACTTAATGTATTTTAATTACGTTACAATATTGACGCTGCAAAAGAAACCGTATAAAACTGAAAAATAGTCACATAAACCTTTCCCCGGAAGTTTAAACACTAGCTGTGCATATAGCCTATTCAAACGATGGTGTATATATATTTACATTTGCCAAGGAAATTATTTTTATTTTAAAAACAAGGCACATAAAATAAAAAACAATGCCACTAGATAACACAATGATGAAAAATTGAGAATTATTATTAATTTTAATGATACCAGCTAGCATATAAACTCTTGCAGCCATAAAAATCTAATACTTAAAGCATAATAAAACTAAAGATTTATTAAACTAAAGATTTTAGCTACAAATAATTTAACAAATGAAAATAAATATACTATTCTACTTATACTATTCAATAAATATATTTAAAAAAATATAATAACAAACCTTTTACTAGTAGACAAAGTAATTATTAATATAATACTAATTTCACTAAGAAAAATAAGATTATTTAACATGCATTCTTCTGATATACTGTATGTTCACAAGTTTAATATCATATAGGTATATTGCCTGATTTCTCCCTAAAGATACTGAAAATACTTCATGACCCATAAGGCATCCTGTTTAAAACCCTTCAAGCAACACACTGCTGACAAACATCTGAAAGGTTTACCAATCTCTTTCATATCCAAGACTGTCTTTTCCCCCTTTCCGTATTAACCTGTCACCTAGCAGATAGTGTGCGTTTGCGTGCTGTTGGTGTGTGCACATTTTCATTCTCCACCTGACACCCAGGCTGCATTTTTAGCAGAAGGACAGGGCACAGGTGACACACAGGTAATCTTGACTGACATCGCTCTGAAATATTTCTCTCTCTTGGCAAAAAAATAAACAAAAATATAAAAAGGTTCCAGGCAGAGTCATATTCACTTTCCCCAGTAGAAAAATACGAATAAATATATTAGATAACCATTTTAAATAGAGCTGTAATCATTTGCTTTCTCATTCAATTCTGAACACAAATCCACAGCTATTATGGCCCTGTCAAAAGAAAGCTTACTGAATCTGCGAAGCACAAAGTCCAATATGAAAGGTCAATCCAAATAGAAAAAGCTAAGATTTAGCACATTTATCATTTAATATAAAAGATTGTGCTCCCTTGCCCTGGAAATAATGCTTGCCTTAAATACACAGTGGAAATATTAATGACCTTGAATGGACAATGTTGATCTAGCCTTCAAAAAAATTTATTTAATGATAAAAATTTGAAGGTTTAAACTTGATATACTTGATTTTTAGAACTGTATTAAAGACTATTTTGGTGTTTACATCAAATTAAATTTACAAAGGTGATTTTATATCATATTAAACACAGTATTAATCATATTAAACAAAGTAATAGATCTACTTTAAGGTATATAAAAAAATAAAATATATGTAAAAATATGTAAAATATAGGTAACCGTAAAATATTAAAACCGTATTTATGCAAAAATTAAATAACACACCTATTCTTACAAGTAGACATTAAATATAAAAAAGATTAAGTGATCAATCTAATTTACCTATTTTTAATCAATAGCTATATATGCATTCAATGATGCAAACTAAACTTATGCACAAAACTGGAAAAATCACAAAACATTTGCTAATAAAGCACTGTTTCCATTCAATGTTAAAAACAACAACAAAATTGACAGATTAAAAGTATCATTTGTTTCAAAAATATAGTTTTTTTTCATATAAAATTTTTTTTGAGCATGCGCATCTTGACAATTCAATTTAACATTTTAATGTGATTTTCCAAAATGCTCACATAAAATAGGTGGATTGAAACACAGCTATTGAAAGTTTACTAATGATAACTACAGAATACTTTCAAATTATTTTTAAAGTTTCTGGTGTTAATCTGGTTATTTCCTCAATTTTCTGATGGATATTATTATCTCCAAATTTATGGTGAGCTGCAATAAAGTAACTGAAAATCTCAGACAGCAGATTGTCCACATGAATGGCAAAAGAATATTTCATACCTAGAAAAGCAAATTGTTCAAAATCTAGGATTTCTACAACACTGCATCTTTACAATGTTAATAGCTGGGCTTCCATCACTCTGTATTATTGCGCATTTTGAAGTACTGCATGAAAAACGAGTGATGGGAATTCCAAATTTCAAACAAAAATCCCCTAATTTACAAAAAGATTTTAACACACACTTGGTGTTCTTGACTTGAAAATGGGCTAATGCAAATAATGGGAAATGGAAAAGCAATTGCAGAATAAACTATAATGGAGCTAACGTGACTAATACTCTAACAACTTGAAGGAAATGCACATAAATAATATTGAACTTGGGATTTTTTTTTTTAACTTTGTGAACTTTTAATAGATTTGCTTCACATTAAGATGGATTAAGTAACCCAAAAACCTGCACAAAACAAATCCAGAAGATAAAAGAATAAAGCAGAGAATCCCAATGGTTGAATCTGGCGCAAAACAATAAGAATCACTGAAACATTTTAGAGAAATTGGTTTGAAAATGCTGTAAACAAACTCTCAGGGCGAACCCACACTATGCTATCCAAACCGTGCCCAGGCTTGTTTCCCGGATTGTTTGAGAAGTGTGAGTGCTCTGAATCTGGCTCGGGCACGGTACACTTGGCCAGCTCTGGCCTGGTTGGAAGAGGTGTGTCTGAGCGCGGTTCACTTGGGCTTTGGTGCGGTACGCTTGTAGTGTGATTGCAAAGCGTGCCTGAGATCGAAACTGAAGACGAGACGTGACTTTTAAAGGGCCATGACACCCCCCAATTTCGGTTAAAGTCTACTTCAGAATTGCATGATTAATGGGCGTGGAGCTCCGCGAGCATCGGGCAGGAGTGGGCGTAGCCAGCAGGGGAGAACGTGAGCGAACAAAGCTAGCTCACAAAATGAGACAAACCGTGAGGAGACGAATGAGTTTATAGTTTACAAAGTTAAAATGCAAAGAAATGAACAGTGATTTAATGCCCTGCTACATTTGTTATTCGTAATTTCATATACACATAACCACAATTTATATCATTATAAAGATAAGTGTGTTCATGTAAACCCAATAAATGAGGACTTCTCCCTCAATCCCCGTATCCAGCAGACTCAGTGCAGCAGTTCTCCTGACCTGTCTATTTTAACCATTAGTCCTGCTGGTAATCTGGAGGATTTAGGCAAACACAGCAGCACATTGATGTGTCCGATTGGGAATGAACTCCTGATAAAAGACAGCATCCGCCATTCTCTAATTCTCGTGCTGCTTTCCCGACAAAAAATGCTAGCAGCACACACACAGCTTTGCTGTATGATCGGCCCTGACAGGATCGCGGGGGGAAAACATGCAACAAACCCCGTGGATCATGGAAACAAACGCATATGAGCCTTCATAAACGGCTAAATACTGTGTGTCGTGGGTCTGTCCGTGTCTCACAGCTCGGGCTTGACACTGGCAAGTCTGGCAGGTCTCATGAATAATTAAGCAGCCGGCTCTTCTCATAGGATAAGAAAACTCCGCTATGAATAATAATGAAAAACCGACGCGTCATCATTGCACTTGCAGTATTGCGCTACGTTGCCGATTTTGATCCCGCCCCAAAAATCATTTTAAACCCGGAAGCTGAAATTAGCTGACAAAAGCTCAAAATTATCCAGTTTTCCCCACAATTAAAGCTAACAGGTGCTAACATTGTCCTAACTGATGCTCAACACACCCAAATCTGTTAATATAAAAAAATAGGGGGGGCAAGCATGCTTCGGCCTGGTTTAAGGCAACTTTACTTAGTGTGAGTAAGCCCTCAGCAGAAAGAATCAAAAGCCCACACTAACCTTTCCTGAAGGGCATGTGTGGACAGGGAACTGGTCCAATGTCTGCTTTAAAATTGATTTCATCACTAATTTAATTTGTTCTTATGGGAAACATTATGTTTATTGTCAAACTGGAAAAGGCGGAACCCAGGGATGACCCAGAAAGTCAAGAGGAGTTTGGTCTCTTATAAAGCTCTATCGCTATAAATAGTCAACATAATGTCTACAGCTGACCATCAAAATAAAGTATTTAAATAAAGTTATTGCATAAAATGTTCAAAAACATACTACCATATTTTTTGGGGGGGAGAATCACACACTTCCACTGCAATTAAATCTTACTGTAGACAACTGAAAGATACTTCAGTTAGCCATGCTAAAATGATGGTATAAATAAAGCAAGACTACGACATAAAGACCCTGTCCCAAATGCCACCCTAAGACCTCAAATGTCAAACGGGGCACCCTACGGGCTCATGGACTTCACTGACACGAGCAACAGTCATCGAATGTCTGAAAATTCACATCAAGTTAGCCATTTGAGACAGATCCAAACACAGCATACAGAATTATGGCAAAGGATCAAATGTAACTAACCATATTGCTAATAAACATAGATTAAATAGATCTGTCTATTGTGGTGAGTTAATGAGTCTTAAAGCATTTTATTCAAATTTCCACATAAGGATTCATTTGGAGGTCAGTTCATGGCAGATGTGACTACAATGGTCAGGCTGTGCAAAGACTTTGCAGTCCCTGAGCTGACAAAAGCAGGCCCAATTACAACAAAATGAAAAGCATCCTTACACTGTGTGTCAGCTCAAAGTACTTCTGGCAGGCCAGCTGATAGTGCATTCCCTTGACCAGCTCTAGAATCTGTGAAAGAGAGACAGGGAGAGAAAAGGGGGGAAAGTGGTGAGCGTTTGGGAGAGAGCAATAAAAAAGACAAAAAAAAAAAAAGAAAACAGCAAGACTGATAACAAAAAGAGAGGTCTTCATTATTTAGAAACATTGACACGTATAACCAAAAAAAATCTGCTTAAATGATTAAAGATAAGATATTTAGAGAAAAAAAACAAAAAAAAAACTAGGCATTAGCATTCACTTCTTATCCAGAGAGTAACTGGATGTTCTTTAGCTGTAATATATTTTATTTACACCTTTATTCTAATGTGTCTCCAGCATGATAAGATAGAAATCAGTGACAAACATACCACACCACAAAGGTTGTGTAAATCTAAAAAACAGGAGTTTTTCCCAAAATGGAGAAAAAAAAAAAGTGTTTTTCCATTCTGACAGATAAAAATAAGAGCTTTCTGGTCCAATGTGCCTTCATACTTTAGAAACTTCCCTACAGATAAGGGAAGCTAACAGAAAAAACACTAAGCTGCGACACGACTATTAAATTTTAAGCAGAAACATCCCTAATATGTGATTTTAAAGTCTAATTTTGTCTCTTAAAACAGGTTTATATCATTCCAAGAGTAAAAACATGGGCACACATTACTCTTATAATATGTACTACAACACTACTACTATTGTTTTATGGAGCCAGACCAGTCTCAAAAAGTATACATTAACAAAACAAAATTAATACATTCATAGCACAATTTACATTTTCAAAATCCAATTTTTTTGTTCAAAACACGATTCAAAAACACACAAATGCAATTTGGAAATTCAAACCACAATTAATAAATACACAAATACAATTTGGAAGTTCAAAACACGATTCAAAAATACACAAATCCAATTTGGAAATGCAAAACACGATTAAAAAATACACAAATCCAATTTGGAAATGCAAAACACGATTAAAAAAAGTACACAAATCCAATTCGGAAGTACAAAACACAATTCAAAAATACACAAATCCAATTCTGAAGTACAAAACACAATTCAAAAATACACAAATCCAATTCAGAAGTTCAAAACAAGATTCATAAATATACGAATCCAATTCGGAAGTTCAAAACATGATTAAAAAATACACTAGTTCAATTCGGAAGTTCAAAACACGATTCAACATTACACAAATCCAATTCGGAAGTTCAAAACAAGATTCATAAATATACGAATCTAATTCGGATGTTCAAAACATGATTAAAAAATACACTAGTTCAATTTGGAAGTTCAACACACGATTCAAAAATACACAAATCCAATTCAGAAGTTCAAAACAAGATTCATAAATATACGAATCCAATTCGGAAGTTCAAAACATGATTCATAAATATACGAATCTAATTCGGATGTTCAAAACATGATTAAAAAATACACTAGTTCAATTCGGAAGTAGAAAACACGATTCAAAAATACACAAATCCAATTTGGAAGTTCAAAACATGATTAAAAAATACACTAGTTCAATTCGAAAGTTCAAAACACCATTCAAAAATACACAAATCCAATTCGGAAGTTCAAAACATGATTCATAAATACAAAAATTAAATTTAGAAGTTCAAAACATGATTCATAAATACACAAATCCAATTCGGAAGTTCAAAACATGATTAAAAAATACACTAGTTCAATTCGGAAGCTCAAAACACTTTAAAAAATACACAAATAAAATTCGTAAAATCAAAACACAATGTAAAAATACAAATCGAGGTGCAAAACACGATTCAAAAATACACAAATCTTATTTGGAAGTTCAAAAGACGATAAAAAAAAATACACAAATCTAATTCTGAAGTTCAAAACACTATTAAAAAATATACAAATCCAATTTTATAGTAAAAAAAAAAAGATTCCAATTAATTTGGCAAAAATAATTATGACTTTTATTTGGGAATTCACAAATGGTGCGTTGTATTAATGAATTGAGTTTTGAACTTACAAATTGGATTTTGAAAATGTGAATTGTGTAGTCTTTTTGAGACTGATCTGGCTATATATATATATATATTTTTTTTTGTTATTTAAGGATCTGATCCATCTAAACTTCTTCCTTAAGAATTCCTATACTGCTCTGATTGGTTAGAATGGACAGCCTGTTCTGACTGGCCTACCAGTTATAGAACACGTCAAAAACCAAACACAAACCATATCTGATTTTCAGCTGCACAGGCATCTTCCACTTTTGTACTTGTAAATGCAAAGTAAATATGGTTTCATAGCACAGAAGGTACTATACCATACATTTTAGTTACTAATTTGTAACTTTAAATCACAAACATGGTTCCTTTTGAAAAGCTATCACTCCAATGACAGCTTTTGTACTTTTATTTTTGAGGGTGCAGAAGAGATGCCATCAGCAGTTTGCAGAACAAAACAAAAGAATATAAAAGTTATATTCAGAGAAGTCGAGCAAAGTGACACAATTTTCATAGCAGTGTATGTACTGTTTATTACATGTGTAGGTAAAGAACACAAATGAATTCATATTTATGTTCAGTAACTGTAGTTGATGTCTAAAAAGAGTTCATGATCAACTCTCAATTGCCATCAAACTACAACATGATGGCTGGCAGCATTAGTGGCAGCTTTAATCACAGCCAAAAATGTCAAATCAATATCCAAGCAGTCTTTTGATGTGCACCAAAGAAGAATGACAGTGTTAACAATGCATTGTGCTATTTTTGTCGATGCTGCACATGCTTATGAGGTTTCAGGTAAGGGACAAAGGCAAACTAGCATCAAAGAAAGATGGAGAAGTGTATGGAATCTGCTTCTTTTTCACTGTCTTTTTTGCTCAGACCTCCCCTCAGGTGATGCTTTTAACACCATGTATTCCCCATGGTAAAGTGTGGCATTCCACTTCAGCTAACATCGGCAAGAGCAGAAATGCATAATACATGGATTTAAAGGTGAGAGCCAACACCATCCAACACCTAACTCGAAGCTCTGGAGAGACAAACACTGTGGAGGAGCAATGGTAAAACATACAGCAAGACTCCAGCTAGGGGTCCAGTTTATGTTGTGAAAAACAAGATAAATTTCACTGGTTTAACATATTGCCTGTGGATAACATAACTGAGACCAAATAACAACATGCACGGCACACTGACACAAAACTTATTTGGCTAGCAGCAAACTGTGGGGTTTTTCATAAACTATAAGTGTAGGTAGCTAAAGATACTCTACACATATTCAGCTACGTAATTCGTTTGACAATTTTTTTTTTATAATTTTATAAAAATAATAATAAAAATAATCTTTCAACAAAATGCTTATATCAAAAAAATTAATGTAAATAATAATCACTTTATTTAAGACTACAATCAGTAACCACAGATATTAATCTAGTTTTGACATTGCTCAATTTCTTTAGTCTTAAGGGTTTTTTGTTAATAATTTAAGACAATGTTACAGCTTTTCAAAGAGCCTGAAGGCACGCTATGAGCAGATTAAATGAGTCAACTGCACAAGCATGCAGCTTAATTTTAACGACCGACTAAACCCAGCAATATTGCTGTTAACAA
Source organism: Danio rerio (assembly GCF_052040795.2). NCBI lineage: Eukaryota > Metazoa > Chordata > Actinopteri > Cypriniformes > Danionidae > Danio > Danio rerio. The sequence continues at coordinate 25,924,381 of NC_141033.1, forward strand.
AACAGGGGAACTTGTTTCACCACTTCCATGCAGTTTAGGAATAGTTGATGAATTGATGTGCTATAATCCAGCAGCTCTAATCTTCACTGCACTGCATGGGGCTGTGGTGTCATAAATTAGATGCGTCACCATCTAATTTATAAATAAAAAATTTGAAGGGGGTCTGCTAAAGTATTTAAAACCTACGGGTGAAAGGGTTATAATAACTTTGGCTCAGCATGTTTAGCTTTTCCCCACACCCAAAAGCACACTTTTTGAAACTCATTCTCAGCCAAATCCTCTCTAGTACTGTTGCGGGGTGATAGGCACATACTTGTGCTTGTCACATGCATGCTTTTCAGGGAGAATTGCCCAGTAAAGTATTTCTACTCTTGGTTACATAATCAAGAGCCAGACTCGGAAAGAAAGGGGAAAAATGTGAAACTAGATGACCTGAAGCTACGAATTTTGGAAAAGGAACTCAAAATTACATCCAAATCATTTTTTGAAATTTTGCCATGCTTGAGCATGAGAGTCCACCCCTTAACTTGGGTAAAAAAATCTGTTCGCATAGCATCAGGACACCCGTTTAAATAAGAAATTAAGACTAGATCCCAGGAGGGACTAGAAATAAATACAAC